>NC_067162.1:53152570-53312271 GCF_903995435.1 Acomys russatus | reverse complement strand
GTGAATAATGTATGTATAAAGTTTTTTCCCTCTTTTTCCCCTCTCCTTGTCTAGCTGACCACAAGAAAACCAGTCCAGAACTGTATCTTGGCCTTTTTCAGGTTTCTAGCCAGCCACTAAGTTTAAGAGCAAACTAAGGTTTTTCTTTTATAACCTCCTGTTGTTTGCACCAGGAAACTGTCACAGCCACCTGCTGTTAAACAATAGACTCCTTAGCTAAGGAGCGGCTTTGGCAGCAGAAGAGCCAGAAAAAACAAATAGCTCAATTGATAAAGCGTCAGATGTTTCTTTGGAATTCACCAACACTGTGTCCTGTGCAAATACTAACGTGTGTCAAGGCGGCGCCTTGGTGGAGATGAACCTCATTATTCAGTTTCCTTCTAAAATGACTTTGTGGTTACAGTAGAACTTTTGTGTCTGGAAATGAGTGGAGGAAGCACCAGAGTTAGATGACTCTGTTGTCAACGGCGCAGACATGTACAGTGATGTCAGTGTCCTGCTTTCTGCGTACACATGTACAGCACACTTTAGGATGCAGTGACCTGTGATGATGAGCATGTGAACTTCACTCGGGAAGAGTGGGCTTTGCTGGATCTTTCCCAGAAGAGTCTCTACAAGGATGTGATGCTGGAGACCTACAGGAACCAAGCTGCTGTAGGTAGGACTGAACTATGTTTTGCTTTTTAAAGTCAGGGGACAAATGTTTCTGTTACTGATGTTCGTCTGCAAATTCAATTGAGAATGAGGAGGAATGAGGCGAATAAACAGGCATGGTTCTCAGAGACTGTGGATATAATAACTTCAACTTTCCTACTTTCCAATAATATATAATATATTTCTGGTACTATATTTTAAGCTACAATTTGGGAGACTATAATATTGAAGAACGTTGTCAAGTTCTAGAAGACATGGAGGGTAATTTCATGTGCAAGCTGATACATGTCTTGCAAGAAGAAATTTAATGTGCCTGCAAGTTTTAAAGAAAGCAACAGTGTTAAAGACGAAAAAACCGACCCCCTCTTTGCCCTGTCTCTGTGGGTCAGGGGGACCCAGGGGAGGGTGCCAGGTTGCAGCGACCTCCCCCCGCCCCCCTGTGAACCAGCAGTGGGAGGGGTTTGAACCCCGGAAATGGTGAGGAGCCCTGGATCTTTCCCTGGATGGCTAGACAGTTGGAGCTGGGAAGGGGCCAGTTAAGGGTGGGGCGCTTTGGGGAGAGGTCGGGGTGGGGGAACTGAGACTCGTACCGGGACTGAGTGGGTCCGGGCAGAAGCTGAGCACCCGTGCCCAAGGAGCCCCGCGTTGGCCTGGAGTGGCTGAGTGACTGAGCCCCCCAGGGCAGGACCTTCCCTTGGAGTGGCCTTGCAGCAGCCGGTGGGCGGGCCTGGCCCGGGCACTCCCGACCTCCACTCGCTGTTGTCCCGCCCTCCGCTGGAGGGAGGGGCCGAGCGCCCTCAGGAAGCGTGGACTGAGGCTTTCCGAGTGTTTTCCCGCCCTGCGCGCCACTGGCCGCCGACCCGCCAGGAGATGGCTCCCTGGACACGTGAGAGCCTGAGCCTTCGGTGGTGTTGACACCCCCAATGTCGTCGCGCAGCCAGGGCCCTGGGTCTGGAGCGCACCAACGCGGAACCTGCTGCCGCCGTTGCCAGGCCTGTGTGCTATCTGAGTGCGGGGACTGCCATTTCTGAGGAGACATGAAGAAGCGGGGGGGGGGGGGGGGGGGGGGGGGCGGTGTCGGCGGAGCAGGCGCATGAAGCAGTTCTGCCAGCTTTGGCAGTGCGCTGCGCCCATGCTCCCACACACAGCTGTGTGCGTGTGCGAACTGAGTGAGGGGACTGCCATTTTCTGAGGAGACATGAAGAAGCTGGCGGGTCGGGTGGGTGAAGCAGTCCTGCCTGCTTAGGCAGTGCGCTGCGCTCGTACTCCCACACACAGCTGTGTGCGTGTGCGAACTGAGTGCGGGGGACTGCCATTTCTGAGGAGACATGAGGAAGCTGGGGGTGTCGGCGGTGAAGGGGTCATTCAAGTAAAATAAACATGGGCTTTGACCAGCAGATTTCCACAAGCTTTCTTGTGGTGATGGCGTTGATTTTAGCAAAGAATGAAGCAAATCCAGGCCGTCCTCAGAGGAACCCAGCCCTGGCTGTGGCTCTTCCACTATATAAGCTCATGTAAGCAATGAGACATGCAGAAAAGTTCACGTTCATACACACAAGGGAGTTCCCAACTTTACACACATAAAAACATGTAGACATTTAAACATACATACATATATCTACTCACATGTGAACATATATACACAGACACGTAGTTAATGGGTAGGACAGGCTCTAGCAAGTCCCTCTCTCTTTTATTCTTGTCCTAGATTTTTATCCCCCCTATACAATCATTACACAGAAGGGAAATTACAGTAAGACTATTGATTTTAAGTTATCTCATTAGAACTATATCTAACTAGACATTTTTTTGCTCATTAAAGTTTAAATAGTTTATCTATAAGCTCACTGAGTTCCAAGCAGAAGTTTTTATCTTTTTCTTATTTCATATGTACATTATATGTTCCAAGCAAGAGTTTTTGGTATCAAGGTTGTTATCAAGAAACAGGTGTCTGTCTTGTCTTGTATAGAAAACCATTTGTTCTTTGTTTTTATATTAATATGGTCTTTCTTATTGTGGTAAACACCTAGGACTCAGCCTAGACTAAACTTAGAATGAATGCATTCCCTTAATCATTAATGTGTTTCAATCTTGTTTTTCTTTCTGGTGTAACTCATGTGGTTCGCAGAACTCCTAGCAGTTTTTTGCCAATTTGTAGAAGGGCTAGAAGTTACTTGACTCAATTCAGAAATCACTATCAGGAACTATATAATCACCTTCATAAGCTTGTGCAGGAAATAGACATAATGCATATGCTTGACACAAGAGAGAAGCATGGAAAGACAGTGTAGCAACAGGAAGCAGTTTTGAGGCAAAATCACTTAGGCTTTTCCTAAACCAGGGATACAGCTGTGAAAATGAGTGGGCTGCCTCCAGAGGTTCACAGGCTTGCTTTTGCCAATCCTGCATAGCTCTTGGCATTTGTCATTTCTGTGTCCTTTGAACAGGAAATAGCCTTGCAAGATAAATGCCAATTAACAAACAGAGAGAGAGGAGCACACAGATCACACATCAGAGAAATTGTAGGAACAATTACTAACTACAGAAATGATGGGCAAGCTGGGTACACTTTCTCATGCCTTTAATCCCTACACTCAGGAGGCAGAGGCAGGTGCCAGCCTGTTCTATGCCATGACTTCCAGGACAGCAAGAAATACATATTAAGATCCTGACTCCCTTGAAAAAAAAATCAAACAAACAAACAAACAAACAAACAAAAAAGACAGAAAGAACTCAGAGGTCTTTACTGAAGTTCATACAAAGAATTATGCATTCACTCCTGTTTGATATTCATCTTCCTTAACCCTGAGGTACCCCGGTTTACACTGTAAGATTAGTAATATTTTAATAAAAGGGAATGCATGTTTAAACATTTATAAATGAACAGGAGGAAATAATAGCAATATAAATGTAGTAAATATAAATAGCAATATAAATAAACAAAATAGGGCAGGAGAGATGGCTCACCAGTTAAAAGCTCTTGCTGCTACTGAAGATAATTGAGGTAAGCTGGGCATTGGTGGTGCATGCCTTTAATCCCAGCACTTGGGAGCCAGAGGCAGGCAGATCACTATGAGTTCGAGGCCAGCCCAGTCTACAAGGTGAGTCCATGACAGCCAAGGCTACACAAAGAAATACTGTCTTGAAAAACCAAAAATAAAAATAAGAAATAAATTAAGAAAAAGAAAAGTGAAGGAAAAAATAATTGAGATCAATTGTCATTATTTACATGGGGCTCACAACTATTCATTATTCCAAGTTCAGGAGTCCTGACAGCAGTGAAGAGGAGGCACACGCGATATACATGTTCATGCATACAGGGAAAATACTCATATTCATTCAAAAAATTTAGAGCAAACACATGTAGGAAGAATGTTACACACCTGCAGTGCAATGACTCAGAAGGCTCAGGTCGTATTAATATCATGAATACACTCTCTGCCAAATTTCAAAATTCAAGATGTGGATGAAGATCAGCACAACAGCATATGCTTCCTTGTACAAAAACCTACATTCCAAGAACTTCCGCTAACTTTATTTAAAAAAAAAAAAACCAGGGAGCTAGAGAGATGGCTCAGAGGTTAAGAGCACTGTCTGCTCTTCCAGAGGTCCTGAGTTCAATTCCCAGGAACCACATGGTGGCTCACAACCATCTATAATGTGATCTGATGACTTCTTCTGGCCTGCAGGTGTACATGAAGGAAGAGCACTGTATACATAAGAATAAATAATAAATATTTTTAAAAAAAAAAAAATAAAAGTTAAAAAAAAAAAAAAAAACACAGACATGTTGGCCCAAACTAATCCCAGTACTCTGGAGCCAGAGTCAGGGGGATCTGGAAGTTTGACACCTGTCTGGTCTACATACTTACTTTCAGGAATGCTAAGACTATACAGAGAAACTTTGTTTCCAAAAACAGAAACAGGAATAACAAATTTAAAAACATAAAAACACCAGACTAGCAAATTAGCTTAGCACTAGGTAGCAATTGCTTCTACTGTATCTTATGTGATTTAGCGATAGAGTCTATACTGGTGCAGGCATGACAGCATGAGAAGGAAGCTAACTGATCAGTTGCAACCACAACACAGTAGACACAAAGAACAGGAAATGGATTGAGTCTATAGACAACCAAATTTCATCCCCAATAAGGAATCTTGTTGAATGGTTATTAATATTTATAATTTTAAGATAAGCAGTGCTTATTCCTTAACAAAAACACCACACAGAGAGACGAGGATCTGTTCAATTAGCAGAGAGCATAACACTAAGCAATAATTACCCTACCCTATCCTAAATACTAAGCAATAATTACCCTATCCTAAGCCTCCAAGCTAGTTCATCTTCCTCCCATTTGTCTCCATGGTCCTGCTCATTTCTCCTGGTGTTTCCTGGTCCTATCCACAGGCATCTTTCCTTTCCTTCCTGATCTTTCTCCTCCCCTCACTAGACCAGGATGTCCCACCCTAGTGTCTGTTATTGCTCAGCACTGGCTAGTTGACTTTTATTAGCAATAAAGAGAACAAATGGTGACATGTCAACACAAACTTGACACCAGGTATACTTGAAGTAAACATCACAATGCAAACTAGATAGTGGGGTAGAGAAATCAGCATTTGAATGAACAAGAGTAAACTGTACACAACACACCAACAGAATCTAGAAAGGCTCCTCCTACAAAAGCATCCATAAGCTCCCCAAAGAAAGCCACAAAGGCCAGACAAGTGCTCAAAGACAATCTCTAATCTAGGAGCTTTTTGACTCAAACAACTGCATTCTCACCCTGGTCACTATAGGCTCATGGTCATCCTGTGGTGCAAATGCATTTAGTCTAATTGTAATGATCCTAATAATCTGCAACAGCCTGTTCACTGTTCACTGTTCAAATGCCCAAAGCAACAGCCTGTACACTGTTCTAATGTCCAAAGCAACAGCCTGTACACTGTTCAAATGTCCAAAATTGCTTCTGACAATTATGACAATCTCTTGATTGACACATCTTATGAAATCATTACACAAGTTCTATCTTTCCAACATACAATGGCACAGAATAGTCCTTCTCATTTCAGTAAATAGGAATGTGTACACAGTGAGGGGAGATTAGACCAAGGCAAAAAGCTCAGCGGAGCAACCACCAAATCCTGCAGCTCTGTCTCACACAAATAGATCTTCATGTCAAAGGGCTTAGATGGCCCTGTTCCTGTACCTTTTCATACATCCCTCAGTTTGGCTACTTCCACTCCCTATCTGCATCTCTCCATGCAGATTCTCAATGGCTTAGGTGTCTCAACATCTTGTTTGTGGTCTCAAAATACAACCCAGGCTTCATCCTCACAGCTTCAATGCAATGAACTCTCACAATCTCCTCACTGGGACTATGAAGCTGCCAAACATAAATTTGAATTTTGCATCTTTCCTGTTTCCAGAAACAACACAATAAGGCAATCCTGTCAAGATTGGCTTCTAAGTTAGGATGGACCCTGCCATGCTTGGACCACAATAGCAGCAGGTTTTATATGAAGTTTTTTCCTGCAACTAGGAATCACTTTGCATACTCTTTCCATTAATTTAAGGCTCAGCAGGAGGAGGAAGTGTTACCCTTAGGGCACTTTGTTAGGCTTCCAACCCACATCAAGGGCCCTCTTTCTTTTCTCCTTGAAAAGTCTGGCCTCTGTTTCAGCATTTGACTGCTATCTGAAACTGCCTTGGGCTGTTTTACTCTACAAACCGCAGACTTTGTGTTTACTTCTGGCCCATGTTTTGCTTTTTTTTTTTAATTGTAGTCCTGAGAGAGTCACAGGTATTAACCATTCAAAAGATTCAATATTCCATCCAAGAATCAGCCCACTGATTTTCAATTCTGTCTCAGGGCATGAGCAGAATAAGAAACATCACACAAATGTCCTCTAGCTAAATTTTTCCCGGGGTCTATTTTCTGCTAAATCCCTATGACCTTAACTTCCTTTGTCTGAACTACTCAAAACACTCGGACCTTCCAGGTCCTACAGGAACAGCCGATTAAGCTCAATTTCTGATATTTTCCACATTCTTCCCAAAGAGAACTTCCCAGGATCTGTGCAACAGCAAAATCACTTTTTGTGTACCATTTTTTGTTTTAACTTGCTCCATGCTCTTATCAAAAACATCTCAGTTAGTAATCATCAGTCACACAATCTCTCACAGACATAGTAACCAGACATTCTGATGAGAGCATGCCCTTAAATGAGGCTCCCTCACATGACTGTGGGGTCTGAAATGTTAAGAGCTGAAGCTAATTAGGACACAGACATTAATATATGAGAAAGTATGAAAAACCCAAAGCCAATGTGTTAATCATGTCAATCACTCAAGTAACAAAAACCCAAACATTGATGATTACAACTGGAAAACACAGACTTGCCAAGAAATGAGAGGCAAACCTTTAGGCTCAAGAGACAATTAAAAATGTTCCTCCACAGAGAGCTATCAAACTAACAAAAGCTAAAGGAACTCATAACACTCGAAATCAAGTAAATAGATTAACAAAGAGAAGAAAACAAAGAATCAGGCAGCAGCTGCGGCACCTGCAAGTCGAGACCAGAGCAGGGCATAGTCAGGTCCACTGCACTGTGAGAGCCTAGCAGCCACGGGTCCACTGCCAACATGGGCGGCAACGGCTCCAAAGCTCGGGGCCTCTGGCCCTTTGCCTCTGCTACCAGGGCGGCAGGCGCTGAGCAATCTTTGGTGCAGTGCCGGAGTGGTGCCTCCCTTCATATTCACGCGCCAGAGCTCCGTGCTCTATGATAAAGATGGGGATCTGGCTCACGAGTTCTATGAGGAGGCAATTGTCACCAAGAAGGGACAGAAGCGAGCCGAGCCGCGGCGGATATGTAAGAATCTGATTCCTCAGGGCATCGTGAGGCTGGATTCCCCGGTCCAAATCCATATCTTGGACTACATAGTAATACCATTAACAATGTGAAAAATAGCTATGCAGACTGAGGAGGAGGGCAGAGTCATCAGTGGTCACATCCCAATTTGGATCCTGTGTGTTACAATCCCAGTCTGTCAAACATGCCCACTGGAGCCATACTGGCAAAATTATTTTTAGTAATAGAAGATTTTCTGGTTCAATATGAGGGTAATTGCAGAGGGGGAAAAATATACAGATTACACTTGGAACCTGACCAAAGAAAATGATAAGGAAAGTCTCAGGCCCTAAAAAGGAATCCACTATGACATTTGCTACATGCACAAATGGCTCAGTTCACACCCAAGTCTGGGTCAGAGACTTTGTTTTCAATGGGCAACAGTTATTTTAGAGACTCAAAACTAATCAAATACAGGGAACTACTGAATGCTTAATGTACTGCCTATAATGGGGAATCCATTTTACCACATCTAACATTATTCTCAGTGAAAATTTCCAGAATCACTAATGAAATTGAATCTTGCAAAATCAATTTCATGTCCTGTTCCTATTGTCACTTCAGTGCCACCCCACACCATGCTCAATCTGTCTAACATACCTGGACCCTTTCCTACAATCGACTCAGTCTTCACTATCCAGGGCTCTTAGTTGTCACTCACAGGTGAGCAGATGTGGCTGAGCAGCAGGAGACCCGCCCATGGGAAAGAGGTGCAAAGCACTTTATTGGAACAAAACTGAAAAATGCTAACACCTGCCAAAAGGATGACCATGAAGGAAAGAGAAAGTATCATAAAAATGTCTCTTCTTCACTGAGGATTTCACTTAGTCTATGAGATGTGAAACTCATTCACATACAGTTTACACACATGCAGAGCCATTTTCTCAGGTAGCCGGAGGAAGGAAGACTGCAAGAAAACTGGACTCTGACCCACAGAATCCAGACTGCTGCATCACTACAACAGGAGGTCTCTGAAAAAAAATCCCTGAGGCCAGGGTCCAGGCATTCCCACTCCTGCAAGAAGTCTACAGTGAAAAAACTCAGTGTTAACAAGCCAAGGATTTAAAAACAAGAGTTTGGCCACATGTGCACGGGCACAGTGATTTCCTTGAACCAAGGAGACATTTTTCTGATTTAAGTCAGCCATCATAACCACTCAAAAGGTGTATTCTAATTTTGTTGTAATCTTTAGTGAGTTTTCTATCTATAACAACAGTGTGGCCTGATGTCAAGTTCTCACAGCATGCATAGTGGGCTGGGATCTCAAAGAGACTAAGGACAAAGGGCTACCTGAGATTAACATATTAAAGGAGACATTTTTGGAGAGGTGATTTCTTGCTGCGTGGTTCCTCTCTAAACCCTAGTCTCTCCTCCTTTCTCTTTCTGTCACCCATCTCCTCCCCTCTTGGTCCTCTCACGAGCTGGCTCAGTCTGGACCCTTCTAGATACATCTGGCTGTTTTCTCCCTCATACTGTAAAGCCCAAAATTGAACTGCAAATACCACCTGCCCAAGAACCAGATTTGCTACCTGGAATGCTGGGAGTTGTAGTTCTTCAAAACTAACAAAGCCACAGGGGAAAGTATGGTGGCATATAGGTTTGTATTCATAAGCCCCTGTAGCTCTTGACCAAAGTCCATTTCTTGGTCAATATTTACTATTTATAATAGTACCTGATCAAGTGGTAAAATTGGTTTTTCTCCTGGGAATCTCAGGATGAACACAGCATAGAATAAACCTCAACCATACCCTGGACCAGCCAGATCTTTAGTTTTCATCAGACCCAAGGTATAACATTAATAACTAAGCTTAAAGACACATTTCTGAATGCTGTGCTCACATCCAAGATGTTAATGTTTCCAACCATAACTATGGTGCTTTATAAAATATATTTTCTGATTCAATCAAATATATACTGGTTCCACATATGACCAACATATACAAAGCTTTCTGTGGATGCCTATTCCCCAGGACAAAAGACACACTCTTGAATAGGCAAACAGAGGAACAGGGGAGTTAAGACAGCATGGGTGAGTTTGAATTTGAGGAGATTTGTAACTGCTATAGCAGTGAATACACTGTCTAAATATGCATACTGCAAATGTTCCATGAGATGATTTTATAAAAATTATTCTGGCAACCACAAAACAAAACAAACAAACCAAAAAAACTCACAATAAACCCACTACCAGACAATGGTAAGATATCCTCAACAGAATTATGATAGTGGCATCCTTAAGAGCAGGAGGCAGAGGCAGATGGATCACTGTGAGTACAAAGCCAGCCTGGTCTAGAAAGGGAGACTAGGACAGCCAATGCTACACAGAGAAACTCTGTCTCAAAAAACCAAAAAGGCAGCTGAGGAAATCACACAGCTCCTCTCACTCCATTTCCCATCTCACAGCCCCTCTGACCTAGGAGGGTCCAGGCTGCCAGGCTGACTGGTGACTGTGTGGCCCAGGCAACAGCCAGTAAACTGTCTGAGGAGAGCTGTTGGGTTTCTGTAAACAACCTGCCCCCACATGCTGCCCATCCACAGAAGGAAATAGTGCATATTCATAAAGACCCGCCCACTATCCCTCAGTTCCAGTCACATGGTTCCCCTAAACCTTTTCAAGCGCCATCCAGATTTTGTCTCTTCCCTGTCACCCTCCTGGTTTTTAGTGTCCCTGCCCTGCAGAGACTGGTCCTCCCACTCCTCAGGTTGCAGGCCACTGAGCTCTGTAGGCTCAGTTCTCTTAACCAATCTATGTTATTACAACTTATTAACCGAACCTACGTCACTTATAACCCGACTAACCAAAACAATAGGAAAAGAGGAGTAAAGAACACAATGACAATACTGTAAGGGTATCAGTTCCAAGGAATGATTCTCCTGGCATAATCAGCAGGATTTTTTCTGCTGGAACCTGGAGCAAGCAGGAGCCAGAGCCTAGAAGCTAGGAGCGTCTCGGAAGTGGAGTGTTGAACAGCCAAAACTATCCCAAGTCTCCCAAGGCACCACCTCCACTTCTGGGCACATTTATATATCTCCTCCCTGAGTCTGGTCACAGGTCAGCTGGCACCAATCAAACTCACGCACGAGGTGGTTGGTCTTCTAGTGGATTAGCCTCACCTGTTCTCTCACAAGACCATTCCAATCCCACCCTTGGGATCATAAAAACAGTTTTATCTCTCCTTCACAGCTCCTACTGTCAGGCTGCCCTGGCTCTGCTCTGCAAGCCTCCCAGCATTCTTGCTGTCAGCCTAGACCAGAACTGGGTCTAGTAGGATGCTGCACCCCAATATCTGAGCCCTATATTGAATTCTGAACCCTTCATATAAAAGATAGGCAACCTAACTTGTTAGCTTGAAATACAAGCCTCCTAGGCTAAAAAACGCAGAGCAAAAGACATCCAACACCCTAATTCCAATTTCTTTTGGTCTCATTCACAAAACAAATTATTTACAAAAAAAACAAAAAACAAAAAACAAACCAAGTACTAAATGCCAATCACGGCCCTCAACTGAAGAATGGACAAAGAAACTCTGGGACATTTGCACAATAGAATACTATTTAGTTATCAAGAACAAGGAAATCTTGAAATCTGCAGGCAAATGGATGGGACTAGAAATGATCATCCTGAGTGAGGTAACCCAGACTCAGAAAGACACATGGTATATACTCATTTATAAGTGGATATCAGCTCAACCCAGATGTCCTCTGAGAGATTCCACCCAGTGGGGGATCAGGACAGATACTGGGCCATGCAGCTGGACTCTGGGTGGACAGCTTTGAATTGTATTGAAGAGTTGAGGGATGGGAAAATGTGGGAGGGGGGTTGTCAGAAGCTCCACAAGGAGACTATTGAGGCATGTGGATCTGGGCCCAGGGAGGCCTGCACAAACGGATGCACCAACCAAGGACATTGCAAGCAGAAAACCCAGACTCCCTGTTCAGATGTAGATGATGGACAGCCCACTGTCCACAGGGGGAGGAAGATGAGTGGGGGACTGTCCTCTCCCATGGGACAACTTCAAACCAGGGTTCACCTGAAAGAAAGAGTGCAGATGGGGGAAGAACAGAGAACGCAGAGACAAGAAGGCCAGGTAGAGGACCTCTGATGCAAGGTTTATATGGACATCAGACACCTGCCTACAAACTCCATCCCACTTTGCCCTCAGGGAAGCCTATAAAGGAAGCATTATCCTGCTAAATTCTCCCGTAACAGAAGTAACAGAAACGTTACAAGTCCTCAGGGGGAGCTGGGAAGAGAGCAGAGCCTATGGAGATTCTCTGCCCAAGTTCCTCTGTCTTATCTCTGCAGTAGGTAGTTCACACATTCAGGTGTGGCAGCTTCCACAACAACACAAAGGATCCTCCCAGCAGGTTCTGGCTAGCAGAAGGCTGCCTTTGCACTCACTGAGTCACCGTTCTGAATTATGGCTCCCAGCAGGGGACTGCCTCTGACAACATATCTGGTGCCCTTGATTTGCTCACTGCCCCTGAGGGGAGAGGTCCTGTGGGAGGACAGAGGAAAGGAATGCAGGCTCTCAAGATGAGACCTGGTAGGCTGTGGTCAGATGGTTGGGGATGAGGACCCTACCTGTCAGAGGTTGGAGGAGGAAATAGAATGGAAAGGGAGGGAGGGTGGGAACAGGAAGATAAGAGCAAGGGGATTACAGTTAGGACGCCATGCTAATAAATCATCATCATCATAATACATTTTTTCAAAGGGCAGAAAGTACTCTCAACCAATGCGCCCTCTCTTCAACCAAACTCCTTGCTCTTAAGTTACAGGAGCCAACTCTCCCCCTTTGCAGAGTGAGGCGTCCACATAGTGCTGTGCACAGAGGGACTAAAGCAACCTCAGCCACAGCTGACACCTTCAAGTCTTCCTGTCACCTCCCATTTGCATACACTGCACTAAACTAGGTTTTCCATCACTGGCAGCCACAGCATCTCAGCTGACATACACCTGTATGTGCAGAACTCTTAGAGACCTAACAACCCAGAGCCTTTCATTTCCCTAATAGACAGGGACCCTCTCTGAGAGACTCCAACACAACAAAATCATTACTTATTACATGAAGCAGACCCCAGAGAAGGTTAGTAACTGGGATATTCAAGACTGTATCACATCACTCACAAAGAAAACACACTGCTTTTCTCTAGGGAGATACAAAAGAACGCACTAAAAACACGTGACCCACAGCAGCAGTCTTCTCAAGCTGGAGGGTCAGAATGATGTGTAGGACTCTGGTTTCTTCCAGAAACGCAGTGTGAGTGGAATACAGGGAGGAGTACACAGCAGCCTCTGGGAAACAAGAACCTCACATGCTCTCCAGCACCTAAGTCTCAGCAGGTGATGGAAAGATGCCCCACAGGTGGGAGACTGACTCCACATGGTGCATCAGCCCCTTAACAGCCCTGTCAGTTCAGACAGAGCTGTCAGAGTCCAGTAGGCTCAGGGTCACCCAGGAGGATGGGCATGGGGAAGCCAAGCCTGCTACTGAGGTCACCCTCCAATAGCTCCAGGTAGAGCCTGATCCAAAGTTTTAGCCTCCTGCTGTGAGTAAAAACATTTCTGGCCCTGGGCCTATATTTCCAATTCATATTCGAGGCCAAGTACTCAGGTAAACCCAAGCCCCAGAGTTGTTGCCACTCAAAACTGATAGAAAAGCAGCAAAGCACAGCAAAAGGAAACTCTTCCAGGCCAGGAGTCTTTGAGCTCAGGTTCAAGGACAAGACAATGTCCCAGATTTTATATCCTATTTCCAGATGTTTACTGAGCCGGGCAGAGGAGAGGCATCTCACTGCTGCCTTACCTGGGCATCACTCAAGGGCAGGTGTCCACGCAGGAAGGGGCACTCAGATGGGATCCTCATGCAGTTTAAAGTCTCAACTGTCACATGGATTATCCTGACCATTTAGAGAAGATCACCCACCACATCACATCCACACACTTACTTTACCATTAGAATTCTGTTGAACATCGGTAAAGATGCCATTTCTATGGTATTTACACCAGCTGTCAGTGAGTGACCCAGGCTTATGTCCCAGAAGGTAATTAGCATGTCTCCAAATGCAATGAAAGTAAGTATCATGCACTACACATAACTGGACAAAGTAACTCTTTTTTTTTTTTTTTTTTTTTTTTAGTTTTCAGTTTTTCGAGACAGGGTTTCTCTGTGTTGCCTTGACTGTCCTGGACTCACTTTGTAGACCACACTGGCCTCCAACTCACAGCGATCCACCTGCCTCTGCTTCCCAAGTGCTGGGATTAAAGGCGTGTGCTACCATGCCCTGGCTGAAAGTAACTCTTCTAAAGTTAGAAGGGTGGACTGTTGACATCAGTGATTCACTGAACTATGATGTAACAATCATTAAAGGGGACTATATCCCTCACAGCAATATTTAAGTTCCTATTAGGACCACCTTCACATATGTGGTTTATCTTCCATCAAAGCATCAGTGTCTGGCAAATGACTACAGACTAGCTTGATCTGTAGAAAGTTTAAGGCACTAACAGATGTAAAGTGAACAGCAGAGGCAAGCTGGCTTCTGTCCTAACTTCCTCCACAGGCATGTTCCTTCTCATTCGGACCTGTTCATGCACACAGTGCATACACTGCATGGCTCAGTGTTCCGTTGAAAAGACCATTTATTTTCTTGCTATCTCTCTCTCTCTCTCTCTCTCTCTCTCTCTCTCTCTCTCTCTCTCTCTCTCTCTCTCTCTCTCTCTCCCATCTCCCCCTGCTTTAAAAGTAGTAAATCTACCATCAAGAACCTGGAAATTTGTGCCAAAGCCTCTAAGAAGAAACACCATCTTCACAGACCCTCTATGTGCTTTGGACCTCTCCGGACCTCCCCACTGGTTCCAAAGCTTGCCTAAATCTTGTAGAGAAGACAGTGAATCATTCCTTGTTTCTGCCCCAAAGAGCTACAGAGAGCACCTGATTCGTGTGTGTGTGTGTGTGTGTGTGTGTGTGTGTGTGTGTGTGTCTGAGAGAGACAGAGAGAGAGAGAGAGAGAGAGAGAGAGAGAGAGAGAGAGAGAGAGAGAGAGAGAGAGAGAGAGAGAGAGAGAGAAACCTTGAGTTGGACTCCCACCGTGGGATTCGTGAACTTGGACAACTATCCTGAATGAACCCAAATACGGGGTCACTGCCTTTCAACTACTGATGGGCCAGCCTCGGAAGTGCCCAACAAAGTAACAGAGCTAGGAAACAGACAGGGACAACTCTCACACAGATGCAAAAGGCTTCTCTGCCCCAGAGAAAGGTGTCCCAGTTTTGAACAATTAAGTGCAAACTGGTAATACAACCAGAGATGGAAAGGACGTCTTCACGAAGCACAGCAGAGATGCGCCTTAAATGCCAACAGGTGCTCCCAATCAAGCATGCTCCCCAGGTCTTCCAAGGGGACTGGTGAGCGCAGACACAAGCTGGGGTCGCCTCTGGCCTCCCCTCACCAAAAGAGGGCAAAGGCGGTAGCTTGGCGGCCCGGGTAGCTCGGAGCTGGTCAAAGTTTGGGACCGCGGCTGCACCCCACCAGCGCGCTGAGTTCAGTGCGGACCACGCTCCTGGTGAGAGCTGAAGAGAACTGGGACCGTGGCTTTCCGAGCGCCAAGTCCGCATCCCAGGCGTCCGCTCCACTGTGTACGGGACGCCGCGCGAAGATGCGGACCCCGAGGCCCCACTCAGCCATCCTGGGTCACGTCTGGTCCAGCTTCGCCCCAATCGGCACCCGTCCGCCCCGTTCGGCTCCCGTCCCCTCAGCCCTTCTCCCAGGCCCTACTCACCTGCGGAGTCGGGGGCTCTGCTCTACTAACCCTGAGTCCGGATGCTGGCACCAGGAGCCTAAAGCAAAGCTATCCTGGAAGGGTCCCTCAGAAGCGCAACAGTCTGCCGCTCTTGCTGTCAGGCAGTCTAGAGCCTGGGGCTCCCAAGGCCTCAACACGCCGCCCTCACCGGGTCTCCCCAGGGAAAGGGAGCGGTGACCTTGGGGGCGGGGCTTGGAGGGGCGGGGCAAGGAACCAGGATGACCCAAGGCCTTTCAAGAAGAGAGTAGGACAGCAGGTGGAGAGATGGCTCAGCAGTGAAGAACACTGGCTGCTCTTCCTGAGGATCCATGTTCAATTCCCAGCACCCACATGGCAACTCACACGCATCTGTATCTCCAGTTCCAAGGGATCCAGTGTCATCTTCTGGACTCCTCAGACACCAGGAATGCATGTGTTACGTAGAAATACATGCAGGCAAAACCCTCATACATATACATTTTTTAAAAGTTAGAGGTTGAAAATAGACTCAACAGAGCTTTCCTCTGACTATGCAGACACACACACACACACACACACACACACACACACACACACGGGGGCGGGGGGGGGGGAACAGAGGGAGGCTCAGCTATTAAGAGTGTACTTTTCTGAATCTCAAACTTGCTAAACAATCAGTTTTGCTAAATTCTTTCTAAGGGCAGTCATCATTGCAAACAATCTACATCTCTGAGTTCTATCCTTTGTTTTTATTGTTGTTGTTTTGGTTTGGTTTTTGGTTTTTTTGTTTGTTTGTTTTTTGCTTCTGTTTTTTTATTTTGGTTTTTCAAAACAAGGTTTCTCTGTGTATCCTTTGCTTTCCTGGACTTGCTTTGTAGACCAGGCTGGACTAATGTGCCACCACGTGGGAATCTCTAAATTCTTTCCAAGGGTGGTGGTGGACTCATGAATGTGCTCTAGCAGCAACGCCTGAAACAGATCAAGCACTCACTTTTTAACGGCCGCCTACAGCTCTGGAGAGGTCCAGGGTAGGGTCTCAGGTGCTGGACACAGATGCCCTTCCAGTTCGCTTCATCTCTTGGGTGGTCAGAGCTGATAGCTCAGGCAACAGATCAGGATTGAGAGAGAAAGGAGCCCAAGGTTTCTTCTCTAGTGACTGGCTGTATTGCTGCCGAGGAGAGCTTGAACTGACCAGAAATTTCCTATGGCCGAGGCTGTAAAAGTGGCTTCTGGCTAGAAACAGCACAGGGGGTCATAAAAGGAGGCTCTGTGATCTGTAGGTAGGCCTCTTTGGAGATCTCCAATCAGTTGGTGTAGTCTGAGGCTTATTAGCAGTAGAAGGCTGAAGGCCCTGAGTCTGCTAACTTATTTGTGAATCTACAGAGAGCAATAGAAAGTAAACCACTCACACACATGCATTTAAGAGAAAAGGAGGATAAAATTAGGCATCTTGACTTCAACTGAAGTCAGGTTTCCCAATTTCAGCACATACATTCAAGAGAGAACTTTCAAGAGAAGAGGTGGATGAAGTCAGGCATCTCTACTTTGACTGAAGTTAAGCTTCCCAATTCTCCAGCCACGTTTATTGTAGAATACGGTATTTATACCTCTGAGAAAAGGAAATTACCTCATAGTCAAAAGAGTACAATTAATCACAAAAACAGATGAATTCTAAAATATAACAGGTGACATGTTTTAAATCTAAACATTTCTTATCTATGTATCCATTACATAAGTTCATAGTGAGTTCAGAATGACAAAGGTTGACAGGGCCTAAGGTTAATAGGGTCTGAAACTTACAAGAGTATACAACTTATCAATTAGGACATGTAAAACCTGGGGGCTAGGTCCTACTTTCTGGAGCCCAATGAGACACGAGAGTCCAGTCTGATGCAAACAGCAAGGGATACTTTATTGATCCATTGTGATGGGGTCTACCAAGCTCTATTGAGCTGGAGACCACGAATAAGCAAAGCTTAGGTCTTTTATACTCTTACAGAAGCAGAAGTGGTGGTTAAGCAGAGTTGTTGGACCATGGTTGGTTTTTAAGAATGCCCTTTAAAATGATTGAGTACTAGTTATTTTATCCCAGAGGGGGCAAAAGCTCAGCCTGGAACACCATGTGCTGTCAGGTGTTCAGAACAGGTATGAGGGTGTGGTTTCTTTCAGAAAGCATAGAACAGCCCTGAGGCCATCTCGGAAGGTACTGAGTGGCCAGGGTTGAAAAACAACTTTTCTATCTTTTCAGACAGACCTAACTATACATTATCCAGCTATCTCTTAGTTCATAATGAGCTCAGGACAACAATTTTATCTGTCTTTAATTCTAAGAAACAGAGTAAATTCAGACATCTCTAGGTGACTTCATTCATACATGAGAAGTTTAAACAAACTTGCCTATATTTATGGTGAAAATACCAGCATTCGTGGTGCCATCTGCAGTGGAGGCTTATCTGAAGCCACAAATCTGCTAGTAGGCTATCCTTAGTGAGGCATCCAGAGGTCCACAAAGGTATTTATTGCAGCCATAAACTAACTTTAACTTTTAAAACTATTTGAATCAAATCGGGAATTCCATAATCAGGGATTAATTCATCTGAATAACAAACAGTACATCTTCAATAAAGTCCTGTAGAAAGTTTGCTCAATCAGAGCTGGTCAGTACCCAGAAAATAGCAGTTTACACCAATGCCCAATGTATTTACTTTTGGTTTTTCAAGACAAGCTTTTTCTGTGTAATCTTGGCTGTCCTGGACTTGCTTTGTAGACTGGGCTGGCCATGAATGTAGTCCTGGCTGTCCTGGACTTGCTTTGTAGACCAAGCTGGCCTTAGACTCACAGTGTAGATCTGTCTCCCTGGGATTAAAGGCATGAGCCACCATGCCTGGCTCTAATGCCATATTTTAGAGAGATGTAGCAAAACACAATTGACAGGGTAGTCAGCGGTTGGAAGCAATTCTGGGGTACATCACAATACAGACCTTGCAAATACCAGATCACCTCCAGAGATCTTTCATGCCTACTGGACTTCCCCAAACCAATGGCTCCTGACAGCATGTCAGAGGCTGGAAGCGGTTTGGGGGTACATTGTGGTACAAGACCTTGCAAACACCAGATCACCTCCTAGACAGCCCACATGCCTAGTGAGCTCCCTTAACAGGGTGGCTCTTGGCATTCACTATTATTTACTGTAAGTGCCAATGATACTGCCCCCTTCGAGTTTTCGTATAAGTCATAGATTAAGAGGGGGTGAAGACCGCAAGGGCAACAAGCAGAGCAAGGGATGCGGCAAAACAGCATAAACTCCTCAGGACAGGCAGTCCTCCAGGGTCTGCAGAACAGAGGCACACCCTTTGTTGCTGTGCTAGCCAGTGGGGTGGGCCTGCAGGGGCCTCAAGGAAGGGACAATTCTCTCCTCCCTTCCCCTGACCCGCCTGCACCGGAGACAGGGTTTCTCTGTGTAAAATCCTTGGCTGTACACCAGGCAGACCTCAAATTCACAGAGTCCCCGCTCAAACCTAACCCTGAGAGTCCAACTGCCTCTGCCTCCCTGAGTGCTGGGATTATAGGCATGCATGCTTCATCATGCACAGCTGTAAGGGACAATTCTTTATTGCAATATCGTCCTTTCCCTCCATTCAAACTGTAACTGAATCATAGGCCAGGTTGGCCTTAGAGTTCTTCTTGACTCTGCCAATACTGTTGTGAATTTCCCTATGTTGGAAAACTTTTATCTTACCTGTGAGATCACTCGGCTCACGATAAAAACCAACAAGCAAGCAAAGAACAAAAAACAAAACAAAATAAACAACAACAACAACAACAACAAAAAACCCAAACCCCACCCACAGAAATAAAAAAACACAACAAATACAATAAAACAAAACATAGGTAAG
The DNA here is from genome assembly GCF_903995435.1 of Acomys russatus. Taxonomy (NCBI): domain Eukaryota; kingdom Metazoa; phylum Chordata; class Mammalia; order Rodentia; family Muridae; genus Acomys; species Acomys russatus. The sequence goes on along the minus strand of NC_067162.1, from coordinate 53,293,051 downwards.
TAAATAAATAAATAAATGAAAAGAAAAAGAAAATAATGGAACTGAAGGCTAGGGAAAGAAAAGGATTTTTTTCTATATGTAAGCAATCCTAATTTGTTATACCATTCCTTCTGCGTACTTTGCGTTTAACTTTGTGTTCCTAAGGGAAAGTATACAGTACTGTCTTCAAAGGTTAGCCAAATGACTCTTTGTGTGGTGCCTGATTTTCAATCTTTTCGAAAAGCAGGGCCTGCAGGCCAGGTGTGGTGGCACATACCTTGCTTGAATCCCAGCACTCCAGAGGTAGAGGCAGGCAGATCACTGTGAGTTCTAGGCCAGCCAGCCTGTCTCAAACGGCACCCCCAACCTCTCCGCATGCCTCAAGAGAGACAATATGCCTGTCTGCGATCAGACCTGGAACAAAACCGAAAACCCTGGCAGTCTGCTATTTCTGGAGCAAACACTGGATCTCTCTTCAAGGTGATCTGGTGCACCTGCAGATGGATAAACATAAATAATGAATTAATGAATAATAAATAAATAAATGGACGAATAAATAAATAAATAATAGCTCCCGGAGAAGAAAAAGAAGAAGAAGAGATCTGCCGCCCTCTTCTGGCCTGCAGGTGCACCTGCAGATAGATAAACATGAACGAATGAATGGATGAATGAATGAACGAACGAACAGATAAAATAGCTCCTGGAGAAAAAGAGAGCTGGTGCCCTTTTCCGGCCTACAGCTGTACCTGCAGATAGGCAAACATAAATAGACGAGTAGATAGATAGGTAGATAGCTAGATGAATAAATAAATAATAAATAATAAATAGATAAAATAGCTCCTGGAGAAAAAGAGGAAGAGGAGGAAGAGGAAGAAGAAGAAAAAAGAAGAAGAAGAAGAAGAAGAAGAAGAAGAAGAAGAAGAAGAAGAAGAAGAAGAAGAAGAAGAAGAACTGGTGCCCTCTTCTGACCTGCAGGTGCACCTGCAGATAAACAAACAATAAATAAATAAGTGAATAAATAAGTAAATAAATAAACTAGTAGATAGGTAGATAGATAGCTAGATGAACAAACAAACAAAGAGTAGATAGGTAGATAGCTAGAGGAAACTGTTTGGAGAAGAGAAAAAAAATCTTCACAGAGTGACTAACCCTGACTCTGACCCTGACCCTGACCCTGACCCATTCTCCCATCTCTGTCACTTAAAATCCAAATATCTCTTTTAGACTAACTACAAAGCATGCAGTTGTGGTCAAATCTGGCCCTCCTATACCAAATCTCTTGTGTACGGCATTCTACTCTATTTTGTTGAACGTGTGTTGGCAGGGCTGGAGATATCATTCAGTTTTTAAGACCAATGTTAGAACTAGTTTAATTCCTAGCACTCACATGGTAGCTCACAAGGATCTGTAACTACAGTTCCATAAGAACCATATATCTCAGTAGGAATAAGCTGGCACCTGGCATTGACCTGGGTTTATATAAATAAGAGGTTTTCTGTGAGTACTGACATTAGTATTCAAAAATTCATGAAATAAAAATATGCTCCTGTCCTACAAGGGAACATCAGAAAGCTGTTTAAGTTACTGTCCTCTGACAGCGGCTGACAGCGTATAAAGAATGAAAGGCGTATTCTAGTTGATAGTTCTAGGGGACATACTCTATTGTGGTAGGAAACATTTGGGGCCAGTGTTGGAAATCTAGCTTGATAACTGGGTTAGAGGTCAGAACGCTGAGATTAAATAGAAACTTACAACAACTATAAACCTTGGATACTTGACAGCAAACTATTTCTCAAAAATGGCTCAATCTACCAAAAGTTGCACAGCTGCAAAACTGCATTGTCAGATTGAGATTCAGTGTTTAAACACATGAACTCTGGGGGATATTTCACATTCTAACCAGAAATTCTAGGTTTTTTTCATGTGTTTCAAAATATACTTTGCGAATAATGCTTATTGTCAAGTATTTTAAGCTTTATATCTTTTGTGGTTATAAATGACCAGTATTTGCCTATGAATCTTCCAAAGGTTCTTGAAAAGCAAAACTTCTACACAGAAAACTTCAATAAACAGAATATTTTATATTCTGAATATTTGTCTAGCATACTTTATCAGGCATAAAGATCTGCTTATTCATTCATCAACAAATAATTATTCAATGCTGGCACACATTCCAAGTCACTGACACTCTTGATACCTCAGACTTGATATTCCAATATAATTCATGCTCTGTTCATTTTCTATTACACATCAGCATCTCTTCTTTTCTAGAATATCAGCAGCTGTTAAAGCTTCACATCTACAATTTCATAATGACAATGCAGCATCAGGGCTACTCCTGACAATAGTCATTAGCACAAGAAATTACTTTTTTTTTTTTAAAGGTGAACACTGATTTTTTTATTAATTTATTTTTATTGTATGTGCATTGGTGTTTTGCCTGCATGTATGTCTGTGTGAGGGTGTCAGGTCTTGGACTTACAGACAGTGGTGAGCTGCCATGTGGATGCTGGGAATTGAACCAGGGTCCTTTGGAAGAGCAGTCAGTGCTCTTAACCACTGAGCCATCTCTCCAGCCCCCACAAGAAATTACTTAATGACTGTATTTGTGTTGTTTTCTACAAAAACCTATGTCGATCACTCTCTCACTTCTTCCACTCTGGAAAGAACCACTGTTCCTTATTTGCTGACTGGGCACCGCAAGTTCTCTGTTGCCTTTTTTTTTTTTTTTTTTTTAATTTAAACATATTGAGTGTAGTGTAGGTGTTTTAGGCTTCTGTGTACCCATACTTGACTCTTCGCAGTTGCTAGGGCACAAAGGAGGCAGAACTTCGGGCAGCGGCAGAGCTGGAGGTTTGTGTCCTGTGGTCTTTGCCTCATATATGGGCATGAGGTATCCTGGTGAGCCAAGTGTCGCGCGCCACACCCTGTGATCGTTTCTGATCCCCTGGGCGCACGGGATCGGGGTGGCCAGGCGCGAGCCCTGTGGTCGGTTGTTAACACCCTGGGCGCAAAGGCCCACCTTTCCCTTTCAGCACAAATGTCAGTTTGTACTGAGGCAGGGCTGTTGCCTGAATAGTTTGCTGGCTTCTCCCAAAGAGGTCTAGGAGACTCGGAATTAACAACTTTCTCAGGCAAACAGATTCTCATCTTACAGCCTGCTTCCCCAAAGCCAAGCTGCCTAGCAAGCCAACTTCCAACAGCCTCAGCAGGTACAGTTCTAAGGTGGGAGGCGCTGCCTTCCTGAAATGTAAGGGTGCACTTTAGGCTCTTGGCAAGAGCATTCTCATCGATGAGTCCTGATGCATAACTGCCATATTTAAGGTCCTTTCTTGTTTCTCAGGGAGTATGTGTCTAGCAATTGAATCGCTACAAGTCAGCAAGTACTTTCCATTGGTTCATTCCTATATCCTAGTGTGTGTTTCCTTAGTATAATATAACAGCGTGGCATAGACTTTGTGTCTTGAAATGGAAGTTAATCACTACCCAGTTCCTAGGCAAGAAGTTCAAAGTCAAGGTGTTCCCAGGTCAGGTTCCTACCAGAGAGTCTTAGACCGAGTGTGTACTGCTTTGCTCATTTCTGATGGTTCCTTTGTCTTCTAGACCTGTCACTCCAGGATCTGCCTCCCATGCAGGAACCTTCTCCTCTCTGTGTTATGTGTTTACTTTGTATAAGAAGGCGTTTGGATTGGGCCTGTTCTGATCTAACATGAAGTCAACCTGATCACATCTTCAAAGACCCTAATTCAAAACAAGGTCACATTCACAAGTTAGGAATACATTTGGAGAAGAACACATTTCAATGCACAGCAACATGAAACTTGTTTCTTTTTCACATTAGGAAACTCCCTTTGACCACATGTCCTCTCTCCATATCTTAGCTAATTTTTCTAGAGTTATCATATTCATGTTCCTTCTAATTCCTCTCTGCCAGGTGTCTAGGGGGTTTAAGTCTCTCGAGTTACTGAAATTGCTTTTGTTATTCATGTTCCAGACACCAGACTTAAATGTTTTTCTCACACATATTCGAAATGTACATCCTTGTCACATGTTTAATTTTCAATTAGGTGCCCTCTGTACCTTTTACTAGAAATATCTTTTGTTGGCTGAAGTGCTAAAACAAACAAACAAACAAACAAAGCTCACAAGTAAAATTATTTTTTTACTACTTTCATTTTTAAATCCACAGTTGTATCAATAAGCATTTTCTGCTTACATTAGAAATTATGCCCAACATAATTGAAAAACTAAGTATTTAAAACCTTTATTAAAATAGTTCATTTTATGCCATCACTAATTTCTGATTGAAAATAGAATTTTTTCAAACAATGTATTCTGATCATGGGTTTTGCTCCCCCTAACTCCTCCCAGATCCTAACTTTCCATTCCACCCAAATTCACATTCTTTCTTGTTCACTTTCATTAGAAAACAAAGATGCATCTAAAAAAAATAACAGAAGAGAATAATATAGAAAAACAGAATTGGACAAAACAAACAAGAGAAAAAAATGCCCAAGACTCATTTTGGGGGTTGAATGGCCCTTTCAAAGAGCTTGCATATTTGATGTCCTGCATATCAGATATTTATATTATAATTCATTACAGTAGTAAAATTATGGTTATGAAGTAGCAATGAAAATAGTTTTATGGGGGGCTGGAGAGATGGCTCACTGATTAAGAGCACTGTCTGCTCTTCCAGAGATCCTGAGTTCAATTCCCAGCAACCACATGGTGGCTCACAACCATCTATAATGTGATCTGATGCCCTCTTCTGGCTTGTAGGTATACATGCAAGTAGAGGACTTATACATAAAATAAATAAACTACCTATATATATGTCAAAGAACTGCCTTAAAATTCATATAAAATAGTTTTATGATTGGGGGTCACTACAATATGAGGAACTGTATTAAAGCATCGAAACATTACAAAGGTTGAGAACCACTGAGGCACTTCAAAGGGAAATGCAGTTCTCTGCTGAAAATTTTTTATGCATATAAACCTTGAAGAAGATTTGAGAAAAAATCCTGACAGGACGTCTGTGGTTCCCAAAATGGGATTAAATAAGAACTAGGAACAAAGAACCAGATCCCAGAACTGGCATTTCCCACTCAGAATTACTTTCAGCTCTTAGGCCAAACTTACCTTATTACCTGGGATTTTATTGTCAAGTTTAGGTGTGGCTGAAGGTGATGGAATAATCTTGTCACACTTCTCTTCATATCATTCTGCCATAATTCCACTTTGTACATTCAGCTTTCCATATTGCCTCCACAGTAAGATGAACACTGTTTAAGACATTGCAAGTGGAAACTGTACTCTTCTGAAGTCCCTTTACAGTGGTAGGCAAGCAAAGTGTATATCCAAGTTAGCATTGGTTTTGAGGTGCTTACTTCAGAAGTCAACAGAAATGTCTGCACACTCATCTCTGCAATGCTGATCTTGACTGTATGAGAGCCCAGCTCCCCATTTTCTTTCTCAGGTTGTTTTTATTTGTTCATAAGTCCTGTATTATCTTAGAGGACTTCCTGGAGTGAGCCTTTCTGATTAGATTTTTGTTGTTGATGATGTTGTTCTAATTTTTCCATGAAGGCATTCAGATCTTCCTTAAGAGCAAAGTGCACTCACACCAAGCCAAATGACATACAGTTCAGGCCTTTCCTCAAGATGATGAAAGCACACAGGGAATAACAGATCTTGCAGCACAGCTGTAAGTAGTCTTCCTTGACATATGAATGGTTCCTAGTTGCATGGAATTCTCTTCTTCTCCTGATTTGTACTGGAGCCTAAATCCAGAGGCTCAGTGTTAAGCACAGAATAGCTGTTTGAGCCTTTCTTGGGTTTCTCCAATCATCTGCAGGTATGCTTGTTGCAGTAAGCTCTTTGTGATTTTTTTTTTTAATCTTTCTTTGAAAGGTGAGTAGAGATGCCAGGCTCATACCTCACACTCAATTATTTTGCTGACTTGGGAGCTGCCTTCCAGGAAGGGAAATTCCTGGATTCTGTTGATTACTCCCATTCAAGAGTGAGACTAACTAATCCCCTGGGGAGCCCAGATGGGTGAGGAAGTCACATAGAGATGATCCAAATGGGTAAATAAATCTCTTAGTAAGAGGATAAGGTCAACTGTTATCTACTAAAAGGAAAAGAGTTAAGTCAGAAATTAAAGTCTCAGCCTTGTATTATTGGGAGCACTGCAGGAACTGGGGAAGGACGGACTTTAGAGTGCGGAGACAGGACTTCCAGTACAGAGGGGAAGAAACTTGGTTTTGAATAGGAAAAGAGAAGTTGCAGAACAAGCAGTGGGAACTCCCTACTCCTGGCTTGAGAGGTGACAAGAGAAAGCTCCCAGCTACTACAAGCCCCACACTGCCTGAATGCCCAGAAAATGCTGAGGCTACGTACCTGGTTGAGATCGATCATCTTTTTGTGGCCACTCTCCCGAGTTTGAAAACAGCCCAATTTAAAGCACCAAACTAAGATGAGTTATTCTGTGCCTGGAGAACCTATAGCATTGCTAGCCAGGCCTGGATTCTTGATGGTGCGAAGTGACGGCCACATGGCTGGCTGGAAGTAGTCCTAGTGTGGAGCATCCCATCCCCGAGAAACTGCACAACCAGCACAGGCCACTCCCACTACAGTCCATTCAGGCCTGATTCCTTCAGCACTTTGAACTGAGCTGGTGGTGGCAGGGACTTGGACTCTAGTTCTCCTTTGTTGGTTTATTCCTTAAAACACATTTATTTGTTAGCCCCCAATCTGTTTGAAATCCAAATAAAACTATATTATCTTGTGAGAAGAAATATTAAATGATTCCATTGATACCCTCATATCATCAATGGTATCCTTTTTAGGTTTCACATTCTTTTATTTATTTATTTTTAAGGCTTCACATTCTTTTATTATTTATTTATTTTTAAGGTTTCACATTTTTTCTGAAAGATTTTTTTAATTCTTCTCTTTTACCTTACATTTCTTTCTGATGTACTTTGTGATTTTGTTTGCTTCCTGTTGGTACTCTGAGAATATTTTGAACTGTACATTCTGGTACTCTTTAAGTCTGAGACATTTGTTCTTTATCATTTGTTTGAATATTCCTTCCTATATATTTCATATTTCTTTTTCAAAAAGATTTATTTATTTATTTATTTATTATGTATATAGTGTTCTGCTTGGATGTACACTTGCAAGCCAGAAGAGGATACCAGATCTCATTATAGATGGTTGTGAGCCATCATGCGGTTGCTGAGAATTGAATGCAAGACCTTTGGAAGAGCAGCCAGTGCTCTTAACCTCTGAACATCTCTCCAGCCCCCATATTTCTTTTTCTTTAGAGCTCTTGTTATCTATCTGTATTTATAGAAATCAATGTATCACTTAATTTTGCTCCTCATTTCTCTATTTTTTCCTTTGTATTGTTTTGCTTTTATGTTTTATGCTGTTCTCTATCATATCATTTCAACCAGATCTTCGAGGTATCATCAATTATATTGCCCATTTTTATTTACACTATTTCCATTTGAGTCTTTAAAAACACCACTTATACCCATTTATAGTGCATAATCACTAGCCTATGTGTGCTGACTGTCAGGCCACAAAGCCAAGTTACTGTATCTTAGTTTTACCACTGTATCCACAATCACCATGTTTTGAAATATCTTTTCACATTCCTTAGGAGGAGACATTGTTCCCAGTCTTAATCAAGTTTCAAAGAAGGAAATACACTAGTGAAAGCAGGAGCCTGTCTAGTCTGTGTTTTCCTTACCACGGTATAGCTTCTGGAATAATGCTACATATGGAGATGTGCATTATAGAAAAAATTAGAATAGAATTTTAGTTTCTCCCAGAACATTGTTTTACTGTTGCTTCTGTCTTTTTTCTTCTTAAATTTACCATATACAAATCAGACTTGAGTCAATTTTCAAAACTTATCTTGACTTCTTGTCAGGATAGCCCCTCTATTTTGCAATCCAAGGTTGATTTTTAGATTGATTTTCTCTGTAATAGTAGATACTCTTGTCACAATTCCAAATCTGAAATAGTTTCACTTACTTCATCTTTCACTCATATGAAATGTGATACATTTTGAAGACAAAAATGATATCATTTGGTGCAAATAGTATAGAAAAGAAGCAAAATATACAGAAAAATTGGTCTTTATTGAAATCCCAACTATAACACTTCCTACCTTTTCATGTTGTCCGGGGATTAGCTTCTCTGAGACTGGTTTACGGGAATGACGGTGTAAATGGTATGTTTTAGCTTAATAATGGGTCTTTCACTTTTAGGTTGTATACTTGACTTTAAATATTTCCATTGTTTTATTTTACTTGCCATTTAAAATAGCCAAAAAATATAATGACAGCTCCTCCCAGAAGAGATTTGATATATGTTTCAGCTATTTTTGCATTTCTGTGACAAATTACCTGACACGAGTGCCTGCTGAAAGGAATGGCCCATTTGGCTAACAGTCTCAGAGGGTTCAGCCTCTGGTCACTTGGCTCTACGCTTCTGAGCCTGTGGTAAAGGCAGAGCTTTATGTGGGAAGCATATGAAGGGTGAAGCTGTCACACTGCAGCCGACAGGAAGCAGAGAGCAGAGGAAGCTGGAGACCAGGCGTAAACCTTCACAGTCAGCATTCATTCATCAACTTCCTCCAACTGGACCTCACCTCCTGACATTTCTGTCACTTCACAAAGGAGTACTATCATTGGGAAACAAATTTCCAATATATGAGCCTTTACAGAGCTCCTTGTATTCACACCATAACAATGTCTTCTGAACAGCCTGCTACATACAGTACTACAACGATAAAATACATAGTATATGAATTTCATTAAATAACTTAATTTTGTTGATAAATTGGTAGTGTGAGATTTTTCCTTGAATCCATTAATATTTTATTCACAGGGAGGTGCTGAGATTTTTACATGTAATTTGGAAACTAAGTCAGCCACAAAAATGAAACGAACAAAGCAGCCATCAACCATTAGTAAGAAATTGACAAGTGTTCCAGAATTACCTTATAAAAAAGGACTACTGAATTCATCACCTAAGCCAAAAGAAAATCGTAATGCCAAGCCAACACATGATAAAATTGAACCAATGGTCCTGGGGTCTCCACCCACAGGAGAATCAATTGTACGGTATGCCTTGCCAATACCATCAAGTAAAACAAAGGACTTAATAACAGAAGATGAAATGGTCCGGAAGATTGTCAAACACCTGAAGATGGTAAGATATTTGCTGGGTGTGCTACTGGGGTAATTCCCAAGAAGATCACTAGCTAGAGGATTTGCTCTTGGGCAACAGAAGAATCAGCTATAGTTAGGATAGACTCTGTATTTCACCGTATCAATAAGATTTATTACATCAGGCATGTGGAGGGAGATCAGAAGGAAATAGGGCCAAAGCTACAGGAATGTTCTCTGATTGAAGTTATGTGAGGCATGCTTAGTTTTTCTGGCAATGAAACATGGCAACTCAAATAGAATGTGTGACACAGGGAGCCATTAGACACTCAGTGCCCAGAGGGGTGATAATTTAAAGTGCTCTTTGTCGAGCACATATTAGAATTTCAGAATCCCAAGGAAAGCAGGAGTTTAACATAAAGCACACTGTCTTGGATAAGACTGTTCTTTCTAGCCTCCTGAAAACAAAATTTCTAACTGCCAGGCTAAGGCCATCTTTGCAAGCAGGGTTTTGTGGATATAGGTATCTTGAAATCTCATGCCAGCTGAATAATTCTTGTCTGCACTTCAAACAAGAAATGCAAGGCTATAGTACTTAATATTTTCTCTAAGTTTCTTTTACATAATGATTGACAGTCAAATTGTAAATAGCCTTTTAAGTGAGCATAGGAGGGAAGACAACAATATAAAAACATTATAGTTCATCATACTTCGAAGATACCTGATAGGTGACAGTTTGCTATCGTGGAGAATGTTTACAACTTATTGCTTTCAGCTGGGTATGGTGATGCACACCTTGAATCCCAGCACTAAGCAGGCAGAGGCAGGTGGATAGCTGTGAGTTTGAGGCCAGCCTGGTCTACAAAGCAAGTCCAGGACAGCCATGGCTACACAGAGAAACCCTGTCATTAAAAAAAGTTTATTGCTGTCTTCTCTTTACCTTTTTAAAAAATGTGATATTCAAAGGAAAATCAGACTATGTGGAAAACTCTGCTTTCTTCAGCTATTCAGACATCTCTCCTCTCTTTTAGCTATGCATCCACATAGAGAAAATAGAATCTTGGAGCATCCCTGTGTCTAGGAAACAGGGTCAAACACTTCATCAGGGCATCTTTTTGATGCTGTGTGATGGATGAGTAAAGGGCACAAAGTTTACATTCCTGCCACTGGCAATAAAGTTACATCTATAAGATCAGGCTGTAACTTTTTTTTGTATTTTGACTATGAAATTTCAACTTGCTTTGCATTATTTTTTGTAGGTTGTTTCTTCTTTGGAAGACACCTATGGAGCTTTCAGTGAAGATGGAGAAAAAGCAAGAGTGAAACCTGCGGAGGAAGACTTATCTTTATCTGTAAGTGTATATAATGCAAATGAAATAAATTAAATACTTGAAGGGGTAACTCTTGCCTTCAGAATCCACACACACTGAATGGATCAATATTTGCACAAAGATCCTCTTGTGACATTTGACAAAAGTGTGCTACTGTTTCCAGCCTCAGCCCATTCCTCCTGCCTTAATTATCTGTAGTCTGCTTTTTATAGCCTTGCCTCTGTGGTGAGTTTTAAATATCAGCTTGTCTACTTTGCTTGAGTTGGCTATAAGAAAGTATTCCTTGTGCCAGGAAATGGTTCAGTGGGCAAAAGTGCTTGCTACCAAGTCTGACAACTTGAGTTTAGTCCTTGAGAGCTACATTGTGGAGGGAGAGGGCCAACTCTTACCAGGTGCACTCTGACCTCCATGTGTATACTTTTGCAGGCAAACATGAACCCCCTTACCCAACCCCCACGCACACACAGATAAATAATAAAATGTAATTAAAAATATTCTCTTCTAGACTTTAAAGTGGGTGACAAAAGGTTTTTGAGATTTTTGTGCATACCTTTGTTGCAGATTTCTCTGTAATGAGGGTATTAAAATAACAGTATGATTCTCTTTAAGTTGGTTGGGCTTTGTTTGTTGTAATTTTTGTTTTTGTTTTTGTTTTTTTTGCTTATTTAACATTTTGAGGTGTTTTAAATTTTTATTTATGCATATGTGTACATGTCTGCATGTATAAATGTGGTGGTGCCTGCAGAGGCCAGAAAAGGACATTGGAGCTAAATTGACAGAAAGTAGTAAGCTACTAGTTGTGGGTGCTGGGAACTGAGTTCTAGTCTTTTCCAAGAGCACCAGGCACTCTTGACTGCTGAGCTATCTTGCCAGCCCTGTTTTATATATGTTTGCACTTAACTTTTTAACATTTATTTATTTACTTATCTATTATTTATTTATTGTTATTATCTGGGATGAACAACTCCATGTGCCATAGCATATGTGTGGAGGCCAGAGGACCACTTTGTGGGTTAGTTTTTTTCTTTTACTTTACATGGGATTCAGGGATCAAATTTCAGGTCATTAGGCCTGTCCAGAAAGTTCTTTTCCTCTCTTAGCCATTTTGCAAGCCTCCGTTTTTACTCTTTAAGCTACAATATTATCCTTTTATTTATAATTAGTTCTACAATGGATTGATTTGGGCTTTATCTAATAATACATCTTCCTATAAGCCTCTTTAATATCTGTATTTTTATGTCTTATTTAATTTCATTCGGAATATAAATTTGCTCATTGTTTGCATCATTTACATGATTTGTTTGTCTTGCAGATTGGAGGGATTGTCAATGACATGATGCTTAAAACTTTAGCTTCTATACACTTGAGAGGAGTGACAAGCACATGGCTTGGGGTGGTCTTAGGTCTTGTACATTTTATTTCTCAGAACTTTATGCCGATTCATTGAGGGGATAATTATGTCAGCCTCACCAGACACTTTAATTTCTTTTATTCAGAATGCTTTTTATTTTCTTATCTTGACTTATGATGGTTTGGGGTTGTATTGGATAACAGTGGTCAAAAAAAAAAAGTCCTTGTCCCATTCCAGTAGCTGTGGCCAGGCAAGGCTAAAAGCAATTTCATGCTCAGCCCCAGCAACACTATCTAAAAAAGTTAAAAAGCCATCTACTTCTACCAGGTAGGCGGCAACATTTTTCTCTCCATTTAGCCTCCTGACTCATCCTTGGCGTGGGAAGTGGAAAACCAGTTTTTACTGCCACGCAGTTCTTCAGCTGAGTTGTACTATTGGGTAGTGTAAGGACATTGATTACTGTGTGACTTACACCTGCGAGACTCAGCTCACGAATCAGAGTCTCCTTACTGCCCCCCCCCAACACCAAATTGTTAGAGCTTATCTAACACTGAGGAAGGGTCTGATAGTCCTCCAAGTTTCAGAGGATAGTTGAGTATGTAAATTTTTCTCACTTCCTGAGTCTTAGAGCTTCCTCTTCTATCCAAGAGGTAAATTTTCAATTCTGAAGAAAAGACTATGCAACAACCTGGAAGGATATGTGACTGCTGAAGGCTAGCTGGCTTTTCTTCATCTCTCAAATTTTGTCAGTGGCAGCATACTTTGAGACTGTATACAAGCAAGACCATCTGCTTCCTCCATACCCACTTTACGTGGGTTTGTTTGCCTTTGGATTCTTTGATACTTTGGGGTTGTTCTGTGGAATTCAGGCCCTCAAATTCTATTTTTTTCTCAAATTCTATTTTGTCCCCTTTTCTGTACCTTCACTGAAAAATATGGAAGTTAATTTTTATTTTTTCTTTTTGTGACAGTAGCGCTGGAGATCAGGCATCTCATTTCTTTTTACATCTTGCTAAGTGACACTTTTGACCCCCTTCTAGGGGTATTAGTACCAGCATTATTCAGCAGTGTGGTTTGTTCCATTGACTTTCAGCACCTTTTACTTGGTCTCATTTTTATTCTTTTGAAATTGATTTTGTTATAATTTCATATGACTATTGTATTTGCAAAATTTCTCTCTCTCTCTCTCTCTCTCTCTCTCTCTCTCTCTCTCTCGTTTTTCTTTTTTCTTTTTCTTTTTTTTTTTTTTTTTACGTCAGACGGGTAATGTGCCCACGTCGTAACAAGGTTTAGTGGGCGGCACATGTCACGCAGAGGCGTGAATACCCAATCATCACGCTTATGAACCAAAAAAGGATCTCTCTCTCGTTTTTCAAGAGAGGGTTTTCTGTGTTAGCCATGGGTGTCCTGGACTCGCTTTCTAGACCAGGCTGGCTTCGAACTCACATTGATTTGCCTGCCTCTGCCTCCTGAGTGCTGGGATTAAAGACATGTGCCACCACGCTTGGCTGAGACTGGAAGTTTTTAGCTGCCATCACAATAGGTAGTAGTAGTCGATATATATTGCTATTTCCAATAAGTAAGTAAATAACTAAAAAGTCTTGTTGATATAAGAGAATCAATGTGTAATATGCAACTAATAGTGTGCAAGTAGTAACCAGCTTCTCTTAACTCCCTTGTCATAATTCTTTTTTAAAAAACTTATTTATTTTTGTTTCATGTGCATTGGTGTTTTGCCTGTATATACATCTGTGTGAGAGTGTCATATCTTGGAGTTACAGACAGTTGTGAGCTGCCATGTGGTTATTGCTCATTGAACTTGGGTCCTTTGGAAGAGCAGCGAGTGCTCTTAACCCCTGAGCCATCTCTGCAGCCTCCATTGTAATAATTCTTAATGATCTCCTTATCTGTGTTGAACTGTCCCTATAACATGGCACTTCATTTCACTGAATTTTATTCCTCCACTGAAATAGCTTTCTATTTCATCTCAGACATTGGTAACAAGGTGTTGGTTCTTGAACTTATTCAGTGGCCATGGCCTCTTTTGTTTCCCTGCAGCCTGTTTAATATTTATGACAGCAGTTCTTCAGTTTCTCTAGGCCCCGAAGACCATTGGTCCTGCCAATTTTGTGTCCCAAGTTAACCTTTTATCCTTCTCAGCTAGCTTAAATTACAAAGTACACAGGCTATCATTGTCACTTTTCAGCGTATCTGCTCAAGTCTCTTGTGTTTGTCTGTATGTTGTAGCGCTCTTATTTGGGTAAACTACAAACCTTGTCAAATTGATAACCATTTTGTGGTAATTGTGTGTAGAGGTGGAAGGGAATGAGCTATCTTTATATTTGTGATTTGGAACTCTTCTCTAGTTTATTTTTCAACTCTCTTGAGTGGTTTTTCCAGTGTTTTGGGTTGGGCTTTTTTTTTTTTTTAATTTTTGTTCTTTATTTGTTTGTTTTGGTACTAAGGGTTGAACTCATGGTCTAAAGCGTGGTTGAGAAGTACTCTACCACTTCTTTAAATCTTTGAGGACTGGCAAGATGGTCAGTGGGTCAAGGTGCTTGACACCAAGCTTGATGACTTGAGTTCAATTGTTGGAACTCACATGGATAACCAACTTCTGTTCTTGGGTCTCCACATGTTTAGTATGACATGCATGCACACAGGCACACATATATACACATACACAATTATACCTTAAACATTTTGAGTCAAGGCTTTACTAATTTTCCCAGTCTGGGCTGAAACATGAAATCTCCTGCCTCATCAATTTCATTCCTATGAATATGTTAAAAAGTGAAGTGTTCAGAGGATATCTTCTGTAGAATCTTAACTGGAAATAAATGTAAGATTGATTTAACATGGGTTGGTTTCTCATATATAAGTATCTACCAGAAGATATTTAATCATTGCTTTGTATTGATTATTGGCTACTTATAGATAACACTGAAAGACCACAATTTTGGCAAGCATATTTACAGTCAAAAGTTGTACTTCACATTATTTTCTATTTTTGTGATGCTGGGGCTAGAACCGAGGGCCGTGGCTTTGCTGGACTATACCACTGGGATGCATCCACGATCTTACATTACCTACCTTCCTTTCTTTTTCCTTTCTTTCTTTCTCTTCTCTTCTTCTTCTTTCTCTTCTCTCCTCCTCCTCCTCCTCCTCTTCCTCCTCCTCCTCCTCCTTCTTCTTCTCTGTCTCTCTCTCTCTCTTCTCTCTCTCTCTTCCCCCTTTCTCTCTTTACAAGACAGGGACTCTCTGTGTAGCCTTGGCTGTCCTGGACTCTCTTTGTAGATTAGCATGGCCTCAAACTCACAGATCCATCTGCCTCTGCCTCCCTGAGTGCTGGGATTACTGGTGTGCACCACCATGCCCAGCACCCTATATTATCTTTCTAACATGTGCAATAATATACACACAGTAGTTATTTTCTTTAGACCATCCTAACAAGAATGTAAGGGTGGGATGCTATAGTTTCTGCAGTTGTATAGATAAGGAGAGGAGAAACATATTGTGTGTAATCACTCTACTTCCTTCCACATTTCATTTCTAGGAGGGTTTGGTGGCATAACATTTGAAACATGGTTTCTTGCCATCCATGTTTGAAGGGACAGAAATTACACCAAATTAAAATACTTTCCAAATACAATTAAATATATTAAGAAATAAGTAGATATACGAGTGGGTTCTAAAATTGAAAGTAACTCTGTTTTGTTCTTTTTGGAAGGTTGGTGATGATATGAATGCTTTTTTGTTGTGCTGTTCACAATTTGCGGCTCAGCTGGAGGAAGCAGTTAAGGAAGAACGTAATGTAAGTATTCCAAGTGCCCAGTGTAAGTGAACTCTTAAACTTTGAGAGCTTGTATTGGTTGTAGAATTTGTGATGTGTTATCCAGCCAGCAATATTAGCCTAGAATTAATCCTTTGGGGAATTACAAAGGTCATTAGATTTTTAAAATATATTTCTTTATTCTTAGTGTTTTTATACCTATGGATTTATACCTATGGATATTTTCTCTAAATACAGTATCAATACAGTCATATGTACTTTAAAATAAGATCTATATATTTATTTTCATTTAAAAATTAAGTTTGTATTATCAAAATCATGTTCAGATTAATGTTAAAAACAAAGACAGGAGGCTGGAGAGATGGCTCAGAAATTAAGAGCACTGACTGTTCTTCCAAATGTCCTGAATTCAATTCCCAGCAACCACACGGTGGCTCATAACCATCTATAATGAGATCTGGTGCCCTCCTGTAGTGTGTAGGGACACATGCAGTAAGAACACTGTATAAATAATAAATAAATAAATATTAAAAAAAACAAAGTCAGGTTTTTAAAGGATCACCATAGTACTCTTTTCCAGTATGAAAAAAAATATACTATTACACAGATTTGCTTGACTTTCTTCTTTTCCTTATATATCATTATTTTCCCTGATAAGTTAGTATTTTATATTATGTTATTATTTTTTAGAAGTGAA
The DNA here is from genome assembly GCF_903995435.1 of Acomys russatus. Classification (NCBI taxonomy): domain Eukaryota; kingdom Metazoa; phylum Chordata; class Mammalia; order Rodentia; family Muridae; genus Acomys; species Acomys russatus. The sequence goes on along the minus strand of NC_067162.1, from coordinate 53,276,709 downwards.
ATAAATAAAAAAAAATAAAAAAAAATAATGGAGACTTCTAGAATAAGACTGCGAGTTTTTCAATTTGAAAAGTATTTGGGGGGGGGGCTGGAGAGATGGCCCAGTGATTAAGAGCACTGACTGGTCTTCCAGAGGACCCGGGTTCAATTTCCAGCACTCACATGGCAGCTCACAGTTGTCTATTACTCCTTTTCTAGGGGATCTGATACTCTCACACAAACACCAATGTATTTAATATAAAAATAAATTGTAAAAAAGAAAAGTGTCTTTTCTTCATTTTGGGGTGGTGGTGAGTGGGGCACAAGATGGGAGGAATAAGAAGCAGTGTGATCAGGGTGCATTGTATGAACTTCCCAAATATGTAATACAAATATTGTGTTGGGGAAAATAATAATTACTAATATTAATTCAAATTCAGGTAACTGTAAGAATAACCACTTCAGAGCAGAAAAGTGGGGAAGATTTGCTACATTCACCATGCTGTGGAACCTCCAGCTCAGACTAGCTTCATACGCCCCAGATAACCAATTTGCATCCCCCCACTAATCCTCTTTTCTATGCAGTGCTTTGCCACTATATCTTTAAAAAGACAGAGAAATATTGAAGAGAATGTTAAATGAAGTGTAATGTGCAAAGCATCTATAATTTCCCCTTTTCTTTTTTGCTCTTTTAATGAAAATAGATTATTTTCCCTTACCATATATCCTGATTACAGTTTCCCCTCCGTCTACTCATCTCATAAGAATTCCGTTATTTGTTTCTCATTGGGAAAGAACAGGCTTCTAAGAGTGAACAACAAAAGAAAGCAAAGTAAGATGAGATAAAAACCATCACGTTGAAGTTGAACAAGGCAAACCAACAGAAGGAAAAGTGCTGGAGAGAAGGCACAAAAATCAGAGACCAACTTGTTCCCATACTCAGGAGTTCCACAAAAACACTAAACTGAAAGCTACAATATATACTGAGAGGGTGGTGCAGACCTGTTGAGACCCTGTGCCGTGGCTCAGGCCCTGTGGCTTTGAGTTGACATGCCTCTTGCCTATTGATTCAAAGGGCCTCATTCTCCTGGTGTCTTTCATCCCTTCTGACTCTTACACGCTTTCCATGGAGATAACATATTTAAAGCTGTTGTCACAGCAATTTAAATGCAACTAAGACAGAAATTGGTATCAGGAAGTAGGCCATTGCTGTGATAGACCTTACTACATGGCATTTAAAGGAAAATGAAAAATTTATTGGACTTTGGACTCAGGGCTAGGGTCAGCATACTGACTGTGGTGTCCATGCTCAAATGGTTTCAGAGAAGAACAAATTAAGCTACTGGACTAGGAGCCATTTCTGTGACATTTTGGCAAAGAATGTGGCTGCTTTCTGCCCAAGGCCTGAGAATTTCCCTGAGGCTATGTTAAAAAATAGTGAACTGAATTCTTTGATGGAAGAGATTTCAAGGCGCCCTATTATTGACTTTGCACCACAGCTACTAGTAATCACTCTTATGTAGGTCTAAAGGGAAAAAGAGCCAATAGAGCAGAACACAATACAAAATTTACAGTTTTAAAAGAAAAAAGTGCACCAGAAAATTTAATGCTGGTGCCAAGGTCTCTACAGAAAGAAGTAAAGGCGTTGAAGAGAGGCCTGAAGTATCCTCAGGGAAAGACCTTATTCAGCTAAACTTCCTTCTCTGGTTAAAGAAAGGGGATTAAGACATTTCCTACTCTTAAAAACAATAGATGAAAGCTCCATTTGTAAGTCAGGTGGCCAGGCTCCATCCCCAAGCAGGCAGCTGAACTTTGTAGTATCAACCATGTTGTTTCTGGCTTTAAAGTCATGAAGGATACATGAATAAAGGGGTGTAGAATCTTACTCCATGCTTAAAGAAAGCTTCTGAGACCAGACAATGCATGGCAGGGGAGACTGTCTATAAAGGCCCTGAGAGGGCAAAAGGCCTTGAGAGCCCATTGTATGAAGCACTGAAAGTAAAGCCTGGATTGTGTTGGAGAGCCCCTCAAGACGTTAGAGGTGTCAGAGCCCTGGGATATCTGCAAGTGGAGTGGAACATCGAGAGAGAGAGAGAGAGAGAGAGAGAGAGAGAGAGAGAGAGAGAGAGAGAGAGAGAGAGAGAGAAAAGAAGAAGAAGAAGAAGAAGAAGAAGAAGAAGAAGAAGAAGAAGAAGAAGAAGGAGGAGGAGGAGGAGGAGGAGGAGGAGGAGGAGGATAAGAAGGAGAAAAAGAAGGAGGAGAAGGAAAAGAAGAAGGAGAAGAAGAAGGAGAAGAAGAAGAAGAAGAAGAGGAGGAGGAGGAGGAGCAGGAGGAGGAGGAGGAGGAGGAGGAGGAGGAGGAGGAGGAGGAGGAGGAGGAGGAGAGATCTTGCAGGAAGAAGAACTGGAATCCAGGAGCCAGCTAAGCCCTCTGACCTCAGACCAGTTACAGGATTTAGACTGCCCAGCTATGTTTTTGTCTTGCATTTGTCAAGTGTTTCCTCACTGTGAGTGGATCCCTTCCTTTTGGAATAGTAATGTATATTCTGTGCCATTGTATGTTGAACGTATGTAATATGCATTTTGATTTTACAGTTAAGTAATTGCCCTGAGTTTAACAAAAGATTTTGAATGCTGACCTTTTAAACAGTGTTGAGACTGAAAAATTATAGACTTTTAGAATAAGTACATTTTGCATTATGGCATGAACACATCTTTGGGGGCCATAAAGTAGCATGTGATGGTTTGGATGAGGGCAGCTCACATAGGCAGTGTTTGAAAAGTTGGTCCCCAGTTGGTGAACTGCTTAGGAGGTATGGCCTTATTGGTGAAAGTAAGTCACAAAGGTGGCTTTGAAATTTCAAAAGCTCAGGCCATTCTCAGTGTGCTTTCTCTGCTTCCTGCTTTCAGATCAAGATGTGAGCTCTAGGCTGTTCCTGACACAATGCCTTTGGTCCATCATCATGGGCTCTAACCCTTTCTTTCATAAGTTGCCTTTATCATGATGTTTTGACACAGCAATATAAAAGTAATTAAGATAAACATGTAATCCTGTCTTCAGGAAGATTTTCTTCATATAGTTGTTTTAAGCTCCAGCTCCATTAAGCACAATTTAGCTCAACTCAAACTTTAGCATAAAGAACAGTCACTTAAAGTCACCAGCTGATGGCTGGCCCCACCAAATATCTGATTCAATGGCCTAGAGTGTAAAGGAAGAAGTTAAAATATCTTTATTTGCAGATGATAAGATTCTCTCTATAAAAGAACAAATACACTCCACCAAAAACCTCTACTCATAAACATATTAAGTAAAATAAATAAACACAAAATTTAGACACAAAAGTCAATAGCCTTCTTATATACAAATGACAAACATACATAGAAAGAAAACAGGAAAACAATATTTACAATCACCTCAAAAATATCTCAAAAAATGTCTTGGAATAAATCAAGAAGTTTCTATACTAACAGAACAAGAAAGTTATAAATAAAGTATTTTTTCAAATACTCTTCTGGAAACATCAAGTAGGCAGATTATGGCACAGTGGGGAAATCTCTGCTGTAGGCCTCAGATGTTAGCTGATGCATTCTGAACCTTTCAGTTGATGGGACCTATGGATCTTGGTTGTACATTGGAAACTGATCAATCTAATAGTTACAAGAATATAAAGTCACACAGAGGTTGACAACAAATGACTATTTGGAAGCTAAGATAGTCCAAGATGATTTTCCTTTGAAATTGCACATCTCCACCACCGTTTGTGTTTCAGTAAGTTAACCACACCTTGTAAGACATACAACACAGGTGTGGCTCTCTTCTGGAAACCTCATTTCACAAACAAAATATTAGATGTGAGTAAGTTGGGAGTTTACAAATACAATCCTGTAGAGTGAAAATCTATTATTTCTTCTAGAAGTAGTTGTATATACGAAATGGACTAAACACCATAACTATGACATTATTATAGCTTTTGAACTATAGATTTGTAGTTATTTTAGCAATATAAATCATACTTTTATCAAATTTATTTGAAATTGAAAGAGTTGCATGACACTTATCATCTTTAAATATACTAACTTAAATTTTGTTTTCTAGATTTTGGAGTCTCTTTTTAAGGTATGTGTTTCAATTAATTGCAGCTTAAATTGACTAAAACTAAAGAGAAAGATGCATAGTAAGCAAAGATGTCCTAAGTTTTGAAATTGCAGCATTTCATGGTTGCTGCTAGATATTTTTAAGTTTCTCTTTGCAGTTGTATATTCACTAGCCCCATTCTGAACCCTGTGTGATGCGTGAGTCAGAAATAGTTCTTGGCAGATTCAGGGTTACAGACAGATGTATTAACTCTATCATTTTTGTTCCTTTTTAATGAAGTGGTTTCAACAACAAGTCAACCAAATGGAAGAGGTAAATATAACACTTCATAACTCTTGATTAATTAGTAAGTATTTGACCCATTTGAAAATCAGTCTAAAGTATGTATAAGTCAAATGTTTCAATAACCATTGATTGTAAAGTAGCACTTTGATTTATGTTGAAAAATAATTAGTTGGTAGCAAAAATGTTTATCAGTAATTTGCAAATAAGTTTTCTGAATTAATCCTGTAAAGAACAAGATTTATTGGATTATTCTTTCCCCTAAAAAAATAATGAAAAATTTACTCACTTTCTTTTTCTAATTTGCATTAAAGTGATGAGAATTTGTCAGTTTTTCCTTAGAAAAATTTAGTGAAACAATTAATTTAGAATTGTTCTTGTAAATATTTGGAGTTGCATTTGTTGTTATTGGCCTTACTTAAAAATTTTATACAGCAAAATAGTAAATACCAGCTTGACATGTAAGTATCCTGAGTAAGTTGCAGCTCTATTGATAGCTAAGTGCCCTTCACTATATTTTAATAATTATATTAGTGTTTGGCGATAGCTATATATAAGACTAAGTAAAAGCTATTCATATTTGATAAAGGTAATAATGAAATGTTTTTGAGGCATGAGATCAAAATGAATCTGCAGTAACTGGTCAATTGTGTTTCTTTAGATAGGTAAAGACCAAAGTATTTTAGAAAGAGATCTTCCATCAGATGATAAATCAGTCAATTTAAGCATTGCACAAATAGCAAAGCTAATGCATAAAGTTGAAGATCTGAAAGCTCGCCTAAAGAGCTCCACACTGCCTAAACGCATGTAAGTGAATTATAAGGATTAATTAAAATCAGTAATTAGCATTGGATGCAAGCTAACTCAATGTTACTGCTTTACAAAGAACTTCTAAATGATATCTAAATGTTTAGTTGCTTTTTTCTGACTTAAAGTTTTAATAGTCTGAGATGATGTTATTCAGTACAGTGGACATTAGCCACATGTGGGTATTCAAATTCAATTTAGTAAAACAAATTGCCTTCTGGATCACACTAAACATATTTTAAGTACTAAACAAATATACAAAGCTAGCATTTAAAACTTTTGTTTATATTTAAAATATTTGGATTATAAACATGCTTCTGAATGCTTTAAAAATATTTTTTAATTGAAATAGAATTATATCACATCCTCTTCTTTCTCCCTCCAAATCCTCTCAGGTGCCTTTCCATGCCCTCCTCGAGTTAATAACCTCTTTTTCTGTATTGTTACATACATACATACATACATACATACATACATACATGTGTATATATATGCACAGATATATATTTACAGTGTGCTGAGTTTATTTTTGTTGCTTGTGTATATATAGATTCAGGACTGACCATTGCTCACTGGACAGCTAATCAAGGGGGCTCATCTCTGAGACAGGCTAATTCTTCTCCCAGCAGTCAATAATTGTCATAATTCTTTGTTTAGGGGTGGGACCCTGCAAAAATTTCCACCTTCCACATTAACATGTTCATGTTACTGCCATTGTTCTCCACCCTTGTTTATACAACTTTTTCTAGGAGGCACTGTTTCACAGTAGACTTCCTGGTATTTTGATCTTACAATCTTTCCATTCCCTTTTCTGAGACGTTCTTTGAGAAAGAGATTAAGGAGCTATGATGTGATCTCTGAGTGTCTGGAGTCTTCTCAGGAGTGGTCTCAAGAGTGCTATGCCTCACCTGTGTTGTGGCTTTGGGCAGGGGTCATCTTGGGCATGGTCTGCCTCCCCTGGCCTGAGTAGCACTGGCCTGGTGGTCACCTTAGGCTCATTTCTCACTCAGACTGCCCACATGGCCCCATGCTAGTCTCCTGCTCATTCCTCCTGGACTTGAACATAGTATAGCAAGACTGGTGGTCATCTCAGGTTAACTCCCTGTCTGGGCCCCTGGTAACAAACTAGTAGTGATCTCAGTTTTGCTTCTTTTTTAAACTTCTTTTTTTAATAAAATATTTTCATTTAATTTTAATTTATGTGTGTTGGTGTGAGGGTGTCAGATCTTAGAGTTACAGACAGTTGTGAGCTGCCATGTGGGTACTAGGAATTGAACCCAGGTCCTTTACAAAGAGCAGGCAGTGTTCTTAACCACTGAGCCATCTCTCCGGCCCCTCAGTTTTGGCTTTGTCAAGGAGGGTTAGGCTACTAATCATTCGGATGTTCCCAGATCAAACACTGAGCATAGACATAGCCGCTCTCCTTCTGCCACCTACTGATGCACATGCAACATGGCAGCCATACCTGCAACGCCTCTGTTGGGCAGGGGTAGACTATTTCTTAAAGTCCATTACCTCACTAGTGGGGATCTTTGTCACAATGCAGCATAACTTCCTGATAGGTAGATTGGTAAGTAGGTAAGTGGAAAGATAGATGATAGATAGACAGATAGATAGATGATAGATAGATAGATAATAGATGATTGATAGATGACAGATTATTGATAGATGTATACACATACAATTATATTTATTTTCTATCACTTTAGACAAATATAAAATAATATGATTCCTTAAGGATTTATCAAAAAAATCTTGGTATTATTTTTTTTCTTCATCTGTCTTTCACCTCTGTGTTAGCCTTCCTTCCCTCCTCCCTAGTTGAAGCTCCTCCATGATTTTTTCATTTTCTATTTCACATTACTATTTCCTGCTATTCCTTCTCATTCCACTCACCCCATGCTTATGGTCCCTTTATACTTTCCTGATTTTAATCATTACTCCATGTTGTATGCTCACGTTTGAGGATTTGAATCCAGAAGCCACAGATGAGAGAGAATATTGTGTTTCTGGGTCTGGTATGTCTGAAGTTGATCAAGTGAGACCTACTAGAAAAATCTATGTTTGTTTAAAAACTATAAAACCAAGTTTAGAATTATACTTATAACCACTGGTTTTCATCAAGTATATATAAAGCACTTTTTTTTTTTTTTTTTTTTTTTTTTTGGTTTTTCGAGACAGGGTTTCTCTGTGTAGCCTTGGCTGTCTTGGATTCACTTTGTAGACCAGGCTGGTCTCGAACTCACAGCAATCCACCTGCCTCTGCCTCCCGAGTCCTGGGATTAAAGGCGTGCACCACCACCACCTGGCTAAAGTACATTTATATTGTTAAAAGAAAAACTACTCAGAGTTGAAAGAGGATAACGCTCAGTATGCAATCTCTTGATCTGATTTCTCTGTATTATTAACAAGTTTACAGGAATGAAGGGAATATCATTATGTCAGTGCTATTAGGAGTCTTCTGTACGTGCATTTGAGATCTTTGTTGTTAGGCAGGATTATTTGGAAACAATATATTGGTTTGATTTTTAAAAATAATTTATTTAGTTTTATTTTATATGCATTAGTGTGAAGGTGTCAGATCCCCTGGAACTGGGATTACAAACAGGTGTGAGCTGCCATGCGGGTGATGGGAATTGAACCCAGGTCCTTTGGAAGAGCAGGCAGTGCTCTTAACCACTGAACCATCCCTCCAGCCCCCAAATTTATTTATTTATTGCACGTGAGTGCTTTATCTACAGAAGAGGGTACCAGATCTCATTATAGATGGTTGTGAGCCACCATGTGGTTGCTGGGAATTGAACTCAGGACCTCTGGAAGAGCAGGCAGAGCTCTTAACCTTGAGTCATCTCTCCAGCCCCTTTTAGTTTGATATTTAAATTATTCTGTACACAAGGCATTTTTTAGTAACTCCTGGTAGCCTAGTAACTGCTTTAAGAGAAAGGCACTAGTATATGTAAATTTCAGCAGCTAAAGACCCTGGAGCTCAGAGAGGCACAGCAGCTGCCTCCAGGGTACACAGTTACAGGGTTGGAGCAGGTTGTCCACTCTCAGGCTTGGACAAGCTAAGACACACTACACCAAGTGATAACGTATTAGCATTTTCTACTGATTTGTTTTCTTATTTTAGTTCTAAATGTTATTGGTGTGCTTAATTATATTCTTCAATATATAATTTATAGAATTTGTCCTTTATGATGTAGAATGGCCTTATTATTCATTTATCTTAGTAACTATGAATGAATGATAAATGATATGCTAACTTTTATTCCACCAACTTCATATGTCTAGTCTGTAAATTATAGTTACTGGGGCATGTAACTTAACTCCTAATGAAGATATGTTTTATTTATTGGCACTCCTAACAGGGACAAAAAGACTTTATCAGAATCAATGAAAAATTATGAAGCTGTGGGAAAGCAAATTGAAGGTAATATTTTATAAATGTTTGAACTGTATACAGTTTCCTAAGTATATTAACACTTTGATATTTAAAGTTTAATTTTTTTTTTTTTTGGTTTTTCGAGACAGGGTTTCTCTGTGTAGCCTTGGCCATCCTGGACTCACTTTGTAGACCAGGCTGGCCTCGAACTCACAGCGATCCGCCTGCCTCTGCCTCCCAAGTGCTGGGATTAAAGGCATGCGCCACCATGCCCGTCTCAAAGTTTAATTTTTTTAAAGCTTAATTTTTACACTTAAAATTATACAATGACAAACTGAAGACACTGTTCAGTGGGGAGTTTGATATTTCTGTACAAGTTTTATTATTGTTTGGATTTGGGAAACATAAAAAATTAATGCCAAGCTGAAGAGATGGCTCAGCAGTTACGATCACTGATTCCTCTTGCAGAGGATCAGGTTTGATTCCCAACACCTACATGGCAGCTAACAACTCTCTGTCACTCCAGTTCTGGCAGATGGAAGCCCATCTTCTGTTATCTGCAGGCATACCACACATATGGTGCAGATACATATATGTAAGCAAAATCCTCAAACACACAAAATAAAAATAAATAATATAAAAATATGAATGCTATTATGATTTGGTTGTTGCTCTCATCAAGTTTGGAGTTTTCAAGGTCACACACATTATGAATCATTTGAACATGCAGTAATACATGATGGTCTGTTAATGTTGTAGTGCGACCACAAATTGGTTTATCTCAGGAAAGTTATAAACACTGTGCAACCTTAAAAGATGAACAGGATTAAGTGGGTGTAGTGGTGCACGCCTTTAATCCCAGCACTTGAGAGGCAGAGGCAGGTGGATCACTGTGACTTCGAGGCCAGCCTGGTCTAGAAAGCGAGTCCAGGATGGCCAAGGTTACACAGAGAGACCCTGTCTCAAAAAAACCGAAAAAGAAAACAAAAAAAGATGAACAGGATTTATTTGAGTGAAGAAGGAAAATATTGGTCATTTGAGATGGTAATAACAAGGAGAAAAAAACAGCATTAACTAGAGAATTAAAACTGGAGTAATAGAATGTAAAGAGGTCGGCAGCACAAATTTGAAAGAGGCCCTGTTTGTAGGACTGATTGTTTGCTAAATCCTTTGCACATTTTTAGTATTTAACAGGGAATTGTTAAAGATCTTGTATAGTGAAATGACAATGCAGATTAACTGTGTAATAAATACAAATTATATCACTAATAAAAGGAAGTGAAATGAACAGTTTAGAATGTATTTACCTGATGCAACTGACAAAACTTGGTGACTGAATACGAAGAGAAAAGACGATGCGATGCTCATGTTACTATCGACAAAAAGAAATGAGTAGAAGAGGAAACAGGTGATGGGAGAGTGTGGCGCATTGCAGGGCACCTGCTTACCATGCTAAGACCTGGGCTTGATCCGCAGTGTCACGCAAAAAAGATGTTCCAGTGAGAAAATAATGGATCTGTAAACGGTCATTATCCATGTTCATCCAGTGACCATAGCCCATGTGCCTGATTGCGAGGGTTTGATATTGGAAGCTGTTATTTCATCTTTCTTTTGCGTGAATCATTAAAATTAAAAATGTGGACTATGAACCCAATTCGTGCATAGAGTTTCTATGCAACATGTATAATGGCAGATACTTGTATCTATTTCAGAGTTCATAAAGTCCCATTCAGCTTTAGAATCTGAAGTTGTTTCTGAAACTGATCGAGGTAAGCAGCTATTCATTTAAACATTATCATGTTAGCACCTCCTAAAGGTTCCATATCCTTCCTAATTATTGCCATCAACTGATGACCAAGTGTGCACATGAACATGTGAGAACATTCTCAGCCACACCACCGTAGTAAGAAGCCTCTTCATTGTTGATGCTTTCAAGAATTTTTGTCTGTTTTATTTGTGTGTGTTTGTTTGTTTGTTTGTTTTTTAAAGAAAGGGTCTCATGTATCCCATTTTGGCTCCAAAAAACAGCTCAGTGTCCTTGAAGCTCTTTCTGTAGTCTGCGGTACTAGTGACGATGGAAGGGACCTTCATATGCAGGCACCTGCAGGGGGTACCTGTTGAGGCTTTTGGTAGCAAAGGCTGTTAGAATTCTCGTGTGTGTGCGTGCGTGTGTGTGTGTGTGTGTGTGTGTGTGTGTGTGTGTGTGTGTGTCTCTGTGTGTGTGTGTGTCTCTGTGTGTGTATGATTTCTCACCCAAGGGAAACTACAGCAGTGGGGTAGCTGTTGGTCCACAATATAGCTTGCGGGGTGATCTGTCAAAGTCCAGCTTTGGAGATTTAGGCTCAGTTACACTGGTGACTGACATCTCTTTCTCTCTTTGGGGGGGGGTCAGTCAGTGACTGATGTTTCTTTTTCGTGTTCTACACCTAAATTAAAAAATCTTTTAAATTTGGAGACTGAAAGAGGCAGCCAGTAAGTACAGGGAAGAGGAGAGGAGACAGGGTTTTCTCTCTGAGGCTTAGAAAGGCTGCTCTACCACTGAGGAGGAAAACTTAAACTGACTACCTTTTTTCCTGCACTCAGGGCTGTGAAAAGCAGCTTCTAGCCAAAAACTGCAGGGAATTGTAAAAGGTGGCTCTTTGAACTGTGTAGGCCTGTTTGCAGAGATCTCTGGTAGGCTAAATAAAGTATGCCTGCTGATGGTGAAGCCCTGAGTCTGTTAACTGATTTGCGGACCTACAGGGAATAAGAAATGAGAGAGAGAGAGAGAGAGAGAGAGAGAGAGAGAGAGAGAGAGAGAGAGAGAGAGAGAGAGAGAGAGAGAGAGATAAAACACAAACACTCAAGGGAGAAAATGAATGAGGTGAATGGCAAACTTTATTGTTCTGGTTACACCTCTTATGCCCTGAGGAAAAGCTCTCTACATCAGAGAAAGAGTTACCTCATAGTCAGATGGACTTTCTGCAGAGGCAGACTGAACTGTGACAATGGCAGGATTTCTAGTGACTACATACACATTTCATTACTAAGCTAAACATTTTTTTTCTAGTCTTACGTTCCAAGATAAAAAGTAAATTTGGAATCACAGTGATTTATACCATAAGCTGACAAGGTATAAAGACTTACAATGAAACACTTCATATTTTTTGACACTAAGGTTTGTACTTAATTTAGACATATCTTGGAAGCCCCATTATATTCTGGGTTCATGGGAAATTCAAACCAACTTGCCTATATTTACAGTGCATACCAGTATTTGTGATGCTTGTCTGAAGCCACAACGCTGACTCAAGCCTGTCTCCTAGTGAGCCTTCTGGAGGTCCACAAAAGTATTTATTGCTGCTGCAAACTTTCTATCTACTACTTAACTTTTTAACTTCTAAAATTGTTTGAATCAAATCAGGAATTCCATTATCAGGAATTAACTAATCTGAACAGCAGTGAATCTTCATAAAGATCCCATAGGAGGTTTGTTCAATCAGAGTGGGTAAATACCCAGAAAGTGATGGTTCACACCATGCCAGATTTTTGAGAGATGCAGCAGCACAAAAAGAAGGGGTGTCAGAGGCTGGAAGCAATTCGGGGGGGCGTACATCATGGTACAGACCTTGCAAAATACCAGACTATCTTCCTACATGCTTCTGAACTTCCCCAATACAACGGCTCTTGGCAATGATCATAATGATGGTAGCACCAGCATTGAGGCACGCTACCTGTGGACTGTACATGGATTTGGGTTCTATACCTTAGGTTTGCAAGGGCTAGCTGTGACTGTGAGGTCCAGATGCTACTGTATTCTGAGCTACTGTTTCCTTAGCAACCTCAGTGAGGATGTACCTGCTTCATCTGAAGCACTGGCGTCTGCATTGCAGATGCTTTCAGACTGGCCCTGAAGCCAGGTTCTTGGATGTAATCACACATGCAGCAGAAGTTGGACCAGGGCCTTGGGCTGTAAACTTATCTGCTCTTATGTTTGAGTACTGGGCATCCAGGGTGGCACTGAAGCTTTGGGTTGCAGTGCAGCTCTGGGTTCCTGGGGACTTCTCACATGCAAGGATGGTTTTTCTGGCTGCATGTATGAGAGGAGAGAAGTCTAGTGTTTTCATTTTTTTTTTTTAAACCAGGGTTGGGGTTAGGATGTTATTTTGGTCCCTTTGACTTCTTTAGATTTTTCTCTCTTCATCTTTGACTTTTCTGAGGTTTGACTATTATTACAATGTTTAGGAAAATATTTTGACTTTGTTTTTATTTAGTTATTTTCAGCTTCAGGCCAGTCAAGTGACTCAGCAGTGTTTACTGCATAAGCTTGGTGATCTGAGTTCAGTCCTTGGAACCCATGCAATAGTGGAAGGAGGAAAACAGACTGTACAAAGTTGTGCCTAATTATCTGCACTCAAACCCTGTCACAATCACACCATAAACACATCATGCATAACAATAGAATGATAACAAAACATTTTAAAGTGATACATGATTTGGCATGTGTCATTAATTTTAGAAAATGTGTCATCATTATCGCTTTGCATTGCTCTTTTGTTTGCCCTTTGTTACTGGTTACCACACAGGGCATATATTATATCTTTTCTTAGTTGTCTCCAGATTCTCAGTTACATTTTTATCTCATTTGCTTCTCACTTGGGAAGTTTCCAATGATAGTTTCATGCTCACTGACTTTTTTCAAGCAAGTTGCTTTAATGGTCTGGAAAATATTCTTAAGAATTACCTAAAAACATGCAGGTTGTTTTCTAAAGAATTACAAGTATTAAATCACATTTTTTATCCCTACAGTGCCCTATAGAGTAGATATATTTATTAGACAACAATAGAGCACTACCTGGTTATTATGATTATTAAAAGAGCCCACCTGGCCCTGCAGATCCAAAGTTGCAGGATCTCCATGACCCAGGGAAACAACAGGGTAACTGAGAGGAGTCCCAGTCAGGATCCAGTATTGATAGTGTATCAGAGGTCAGGGGCCTGGAAACAGACCAATGAACCATTGCAATGAACATCTGCAAGTAAAGACACGTGGACAAAAGAGTGCACTGTGTTATAGCATGCTTCAGCTCCTACAAGACGTCTTTTTGTTTTGTTTTCTTTTTGGTTTTGGGTGAGGTGTTTTTTTTATTCTCTTTTTGTTTTTTGTTTTTTGTTTTTTTGTTTGTTTTTTTGTTTTTTTGTTTTTTTGGTGGAGGGTGGAGGGCTGATATGAATGGATGGAGAGATGAGTGGGACTGGGGGGCATGGTGAAAATTCACAAAGAATCAATAAGTTTTTTTAAAAAGAGCCTACATAGATGAAAACACATAGTGTGATTGGCACAATGCAAGTGATTGCAAAGGAGTAACAGTGATTATTCTGCATTATTTTTTTCCTTTTTCTTTTACCAAGACAGGGTGTTTTTCTGTAGCCTTGGCTGTCCTGTAACTAGCTCTATAGACCAGGCTAGTCTCAAACTCTCAGAGGTCTGCCTGTCTCTGCAGGTGCTGGGATTAAAGGTGTTCACCACCACTGACCTTTTTAAAAAATTATTTATTCATGAAGTTTATGTATTAGTGCTCTATCTTCATACATATCAGAAGATGGAATCAGATCCCGTTATAAATGGTTCTGAGCCACCATGTAGTTGCTTAGAACTGAACTCAGGACCTCTGGAAGAGCAGTCAGTGCTCATAGCTGCTGAGCCATCTCTCCAGCCCTGCATTATTTATTTTTATTTACTTTTTACTTACTGCCTGTAGCAGTCATAAGACATTCTTTGTTGTAGTGTGGTAGAGGGTTAGCATTTCTTTTTACTTAATTATTAGAGTTTCTGCTTATATTATCCAACTGTTCTTATATGTTGCAAGTTTTCCCCTAGGCAACAAATACTTTTAATTGGTTGTTTAAAATTCCTGCCTGATAACTTAAAAAGATCTGTTGTATTTGAAATCCTGTGTTGATAATTGCTTATCTCTGCAGACTGTGTTTTTTTTTTTCATCTAGGTATGTCTTGTATCATATCTATTTTCTATTGAAAGCCAGAGATGATATATAAGATAAAATAAAATAAGATAAATGTGGTTGAAAGTATTATGTCACCTTTTTATGTTCATTTAGTTTTCCCATCCATATCACTGAACTGTATGGTCATATAACTTCAGCCATTACATTACCTTTATATTTTTTGTAATAGAAACTCCTTATTCAATGACTAATCGGATGAATGTGATGATTAAAATGTTTGAAAATCAGACAAGTATGTTAGAGAGGTAAGCTTTGAAATAATTATTTCTTACTTTCTACTTATGAAACTGAGCATAGAATAGAAACATTGGGGACATAAGTAAGAAATGAGGCCACCATCAAAAGCTGACCTCTAAGATGTATGTATGTATGTATGTATGTATGTATGTATGTATGTATGTATGTACGTGTCTTAGTTTGGATTTTATTGCTGTGAAGAGACATCATTACCATGGCAACTTTTTAAACATTTAATTGTGGCTGGCTTACAGCTTCAGAGGTTTAGTCCGTTACTGTCATGGTGGAAGCATGGCAGTGTGCAGCAGACATGGTGCTGCAGAAAAAGCTGAACGTCCTACATCTTGATCTGTAGGCAGCAGAAGGGGACTGTGTGCCACAATAGGCATAGCTTGAGTATTGTAGACTTCAAAGCTCACTGCCACAGCGGCACACTTCCTGCAATAAGGCCAATCCTCCTAATAGTGCTCCTCCCTTTGGGCCAAGCATTCAACCCATGAGTCTAAGGGTGTGAGCTCCTTTCTCAGGGAGGCTGGGCTGAGAATCTAGTCACAGAGTTTTCTTCAGTCTTCTGGAGGCTAGCTGAGGAAGGCTGTCCTGAGAACCGGTCACTAGGAAGGCCTCCTTGGCAGTGAGGGAGCTTTCTGGTCAGATCCCCTAGTTTGAGGGAGTTCAGGGTGGCCTTGCAGTTAGCAGGGACTGAGACAATGGGAGTCTGTGTCCCTTCCAGCAGGGGAAGGGAGCCTCGGGCTTGTAAAGGGCCAGGTAACCAACCGCGCTGGGTTAAAATAAAGACAGTCAAGAGTCGAAGAGCTAGATTTTAATTTACTAAGCTTAATGATAAGGGAAAGACAAGGACAGGGAGCTACAGGGAGTGAGTCCCCACCTCCCAGACCTCTGGGATTTTAAACCAAGGGTATCTGAATTGCAGGAGCCACACCCAGGACACCTCATAGGGCTTATCTCCAGGGCAGCTTTGATATGTGTTTTTTCTTTTTCTATTTTTTAAATATATATTTTATTAATTTATTCATATTACATCTCAATTGTTATCCCATCCCTTGTGTCCTCCTATACCTCCCCCTCCCACTTTCCCCCTACTCTCCTCCCCTATGACTGTGACTGAGGGGGACTTCCTCCCCCTGTATATGCTCATAGGGTATCAAGTCTCTTCTTGGTAGCCTGCTATCCTTCCTCTGAGTGCCACCAGGCCTCCTCATCCAGGGGAGGTGGTCAAATATGGGACGCCAGAGTTCGTGTGAAAGTCAGTCCCCACTCTCCACTCAACTGTGAAGAACCTCCTGTCCATTGGCTAGATCTAGGTAGGGGTTCAAAGTTTACTGCACATATTGTCCTTGGCTGGTGCCATAGTTTGAGCAGGACCCCCGGGCCAAGATCTGCCCATCATAATGTTCTTTTTGTAGGTTTCTAGGACCCTTTGGATCCTTCTATTTCCCCATTCTTCCTTACCTTTCACACCTAGAATCCTAATAGGAAGTCCCAGTATCTATCCCAATCTCCGGCTAAGTGAAGACTTTCAGGGGCATCTCTGTGGGCTAGTGTCCAATTTAAGTGAGTTTATGCCATGTATATCTTTCTGCTTCTGGGTTAACTCACTTGGGATGATTATTTCTAGTTCCATCCATTTGCCTGCAAATTTCAGGATTTCCTTGTTTTTAATAGCTGAGTAGTATTCCATAGTATAAATGTACCACAATTTCTTTATCTATTCTTCAACTGAGGGACATCTAGGTTGTTTTCTGGAACTGGCTATTACAAATAAGGCTGCTATGATAGCATCTTCAACACATGGTGCTGGTCTAACTGGATGTCTACATGAAGAAAGATGTAAGTAGATCCATATTCATCAGCATGAACAAAACTCAAGTCCAAGTCAATTAAAGACTTCAACACAAAACCAGAGACAATCTGTTAGAAGAAAAAGTGGGGAAGAGCCTGGAACTCTTTTGCACAGGAGACAACTTCCTGAACAGAACTCCAACAGGCCAGGCTCTAAGGTCAACAATTAATAAATGGGACCTCATGAGGCTGAGAAGTTTCTGTAAGGCAGAAGACACTGTCAACAGAACAAAGCGACAGCCTACAGACTGGGAAAAAATCCTCACCAACCCTGCATCTGACAAAGGGCTTCTTATATTTTTATGAGCAAGACTTTCCTTAGCTAGGGGACCTTTTCTATAATTTTTGTTGAAGAACTGGCCTATATCATTGATTTGTGTTGTAGGTAGTTTTTCCTCCTGTCCTTAAGTTCCTGGAATAATGACTCATGAGACTCAAGATAATTATTTCCAAATACCCAGGCCATATAGCTAGGCTCTTCTCTAACTAGCTCATAACTTAAATAACCCATTATACTAATCTACATTCTGCCATGTGGCTGATTACCTGAGCTCAGGCACCATGCACCTATCTTTCTCACATCTTGCTGGCTGAGTCTAGCGTGCCTGGCTCTACCCCAGATTCCCTTCCCTTCCTGGATGTTCCACATCCTATTTTCTACCTAGGCTATGTAGGCCATCAGATTTATTATTGACAGGTGCTACATTCATACAATACACAATATATTCTTTCTATAAATTTGAGATTCTTTTCCCTCATCTATAACCATATTTTGAAGATCACATTTGTTTGTTTGTTTTTTATGGTGTCCAGCACTCCTGTGTGTTCCTTTCCAGATTCTTGTTTGTTTGTTTAATTTCTCATGTTTCTTGCTTATTTGATCTAGATCTTATCTTTGGGACCTGATATTCTGTATTCTACTTGATTCATTCTACTTGTAAGGCTTTCCACTGGGCTTTTAGGTTTTTCAATTCAATCTTCATTTCAGCTTATGTCCTCTTTGGTGTTTCTATATCCTGATTAAATTCTGTTCTCAAGTCTTGAATTGTTTTCATCATTTCCAGCAGCATAATTTTTGTGTTTCCTTGAGCATCACTCGGGCATTCATTCTCCTTAAAGTGTTTCTCTTCGGTTTCACTGAACTGTTTCCTTGTGTCTTCTTTAAACCCTTAAATTCTTTGAAAAGGCTTATGATTGTTCTTTTAATTTCTGTATCCTGACATTTATCTAGAGCAGTGGTTCTCAACCTTTCTAATGCTGTGACCCTTTAATACAGTTCCTCATGTTGTGGTGACTCCCAACCATAAGACTATTTTTGTTGCTACTTCTTAACTGTAATTTTTCTACTGCTATGGATCATAATGTAAATATTTATGATTTTTGATAGTCTTAGGTGACTTTAATAAAAGGATCATTTAACCCTCAAAAAGGTCATGACCCGTAAGTTGAGAACCCCTGATCTAGAATATTCTCATTAGCAAGAATTTCTACAGGACTGGCAGGGGGGTTTGTTTGTTTGCTTTGTTTTTCAAGACAGGGTCTCTCTGAGTGCTGCAATTAAGGGTGGGCACCACCACAGCCTGGTGAACTTGCAGAGTTTTTTTTTTTTAAATACTAACTCGATCTTTCAAATTTTGGGGTATTCCTGCGGCAAGATCTAGGCATATGGACTTGTTTATTAGCTTTGTTGGAGTTGTAGAGCGTTGGAGAGAAGATATGAGAGTGGATTGAGTCTAGAGGTTGGAAATAGCTTGGATGCAATGAAGTCAGGTGAATGAAAGACATTAGGCTGGTATAAAGGATGTGTTTCCTGTTACAATCTGGAAGTATGGAAATATATCAGTCTGAGTGGAAACTTTGGATGTGCTGTGTATGGCAAATAGGTAGGGAGGAGACTGGCCCAAGCCTAGAGCTCCTCTGCCGTGAAGGCTGGGAAAGCAAGACTAAGCTGGTGCACTGATTGTGGAACCCAGGCTAAATCTGTTAGATTACAGAAAAGATATGAATAAAGATATCAGAGGTACTTAGCAGGCTAGAGTGTTGAGGATTATGTAGGTTAGGCTATGTCCTGGCAGACATCTAGATTTTAACTACAGCACAAGGGGTAATATTCAGACAAGGCTGGGATGTGGCATATGGGACCCTGCAGAAGCCTAGAGGTCACTTCTGCAAGTTAGGGTGGCCAGACTGGGCCAGGGTGCTGGCTGTGGGATCCAGGGTAGACCCAGTGGGATGTGGAAAAACAGCTATTGGGTAGGGAGAATGCTCATCAGGCTAGACTCTGGAAGAGGACATAGCAAGTCTGGGTATGGTGAGATGTGGGAAAGGAGGACCAAAGGGTCCTGTTGGTGGATACATGTAGAGAGGACCCTGGCAGGAGTCTAGCTGTTGGCTACAGAAAGAACAGGGGAGGCTGTGAGACTAAGCAGGGGCACCTGTTAAAAAAATCTTTAGAAAGAAATTGTAAATGTAAATTTTAAATATGCATATATTTAATATAGTGTAGTAACTTATGTTTTTTTTCCCCAGAGCTTTAAATGATCAGAGTATAATTGAGACAGTAAGTATACCATTTTTAATCTGATATTGTACATTGTCTTTGAATTTTGGAGAAACTCCAGAGATGGCCATTTTCTTTCATTGTAACTAGAGATGAACATTCACTCAGTTCACCAAGCTTGTGAACTAGAAGTAATTGCATGTTATTTTTACTTTCTAGACATTATGGACATTCAGAAACACTTCTGAAACACTAAGATGGAATCTCCAGCTTACCTAGATATGTCAATCCCAGTGGTAGCTCAGAAGTTAATGCCAGTGGCTCATTCTTTTTCATGCTTACGTGAAGTTAGTCTTAAATGAATAACTAAGTATTAACCATTCCTGAGATGCTTGGTTTTAATTGAAATTATTACACTTTTCTTTAGAGATATAAACAGATGGAAGCTGATTTTCAAGTGTTAATATTGGAGAAAATCCTGCTGGAAAATGAAATACGAAAATTGAAAGATACAGAGGTTGGTAATACACGTGATGAAAATACCATGTAGCACCCACTAAGGCCTAGTATCACACAGATAGGAATCAAAGTGGCATTTATTTGTTTTATGACACATTTCTAATAGTAATAATTTGTAGAACCTCTGAATTTAAAACCTAAATTAATGTTCTGAATGTCTATGCTAATTACCTGCGCAAAGTGATGCACCAACCAAGGACAATGCACAAGAGAACCTAGACCCCTGTTCAGATACAGTGGATGGACAACTCATTCTCCATGATGGCCAGGGTGGGCACTGCCTCTGATGTGAACTCTGGTGCCTGCAACCTGATCACTTCCCCTGACAGGGAGGCCCTGTGAGCACACAGAGGCCGAGAATGCAGGGTATCCTGTTGAGACCTGATAGGCTGTGGTCAGATGGTGGGGGTGGAGCCCCCCATCAGAGGTCTAGGGGAGGGGAATAGCTCAGAAGAGGGAGGGAGGGTGGGTGCCGGAAGATATGAGTGAGGGGATAACAATTGGGATGTAATGTGAATTACTTATAATAAATTTAAAAACATGTGTTCAGTAATGATATGATGGTTTTAGATGCAAATTTGTTCCAACTGTGTTGCATGTTTTGAATTTCACTCCTCTCTGTGTGTCATTTTATTGGAACAAACACAAGTTGAATGCAGCTTTGACAGAATCTTATTTAGGGTTTTACTGCTGTAATGAGACACCATGATTGCAGCAATTCTTATAAATAAAAACATTTATTTGGGGCTGGCTTACATTTTCCGAGGTTTAATTTATCATCATCATGGTGGTAATTGTGGCAGCATACAGACAGACATGGTGCTGGAGAAGGAGCTGAGAGTTCTACATCGATCCCCAGGCAGCAGAAGGCGACTGTGTGCCACACTGGGCATAGCTTGAGCATGAAACCTCAAAGCCCACTCCCACAGTGACACACTTCCTCCAACAAGGCCACACTTCCTAATAGTGCCGCCACTATGGGCCAAGCATTCAAACACATGAGTCCGTGAGGGCCATTCCTATTGAAGCCATCACAACCAGCTCAATGGTTCTCAACAAACAATCTCATACAAGTCACATCTAGTTTCAGGTAAACCTGTTTTCACTTCAGGTTCAACCTCTACACAGGGGTTTTCAGGTTTCTTTCAAGACAAAGGCTGTATCTTTTCAATACACTTCTGTATTCTGAGTCATTCACTTCAGTTGTTAAAAGTGTCACTGAATGGAATTTCTGTATGCTGTCACCCTAACGTATTTCCCCGTGTGCTGCTGACTCTGCACTATGTGTGGCACAGTGAGGTGACTTTCACACCACAGCAGAGCCGTAAAATGGTCAGAGGAAATTAATTATTTCAGGGTATGAAATTACTCTGTGCATATGTGTGTATACAGAGGATGGAGAGAGATCATTAGTGAGTGTGCTTTCTGCACAAGCGTCCTGAACATGGACCCCCAGAATTCAAATTAGAAGATTGGTGCAGTGGTGCACCTGTATCCCCAGCACTGGGGAGCAGTGATGGCCAGATCCCAGGAGCTTGCTGGCCAGCCAGTCTAGTTAAAATGGCGAAGCCCACGTTAAATGAGAGACTCAGTCTTAAAAATGAAGATGAAGAGCAATAGAGGAAAACCTCTGACCTCTACACTTGCATATATGTGCAAGTGCCCCCATCCCCCTTTAAAGTGCAAATAGAAACAGCACATGTATGTCACTAGTTTTTCTTTGTTTCTATTCAGATAATTTCCCCCTGAAGCAGTAGAGTTATTCCCAGGGTAAAGGGGAAATCTCAACAGCATATTTTACCATGCATCTTTTATAACTTATGCTACCCTTATTTTAACTTGTTCAAAATTGTAGAAACCAAAGCTTCCAAGCAAGAAACCCGCAAAATCAGAAAAGAAAAAAGATAAAGATTCAGAAAGGTAAGGCATAAAGATATATGATCTTTTCCTTCCTAAGGTGGCAAAAATGTACTTAGTCACAGTTTTAAAAAATAAAATAAACAGCCGGGCATTGTGGCACACACCTTTAATCCCAGCACTTGGGAGGCAGAGGCAGGCAGATCGCTGTGAGTTCAAGGCCAGCCTGGTCTACAAAGTGAGTTCAGGATAGCCAAAACTACACAGAGAAACCCTGCCTCAAAAAACAAAACAAAAAATTATAAATAAATAAAAAATAAAATTAACAAATATATAGGTTTATAATAAGGATATGACTGGGAAAAGACAAAAGGGAAATGACAAGGAGCTGTTACAGAATTATAGGTGGAGAGTGACGCAGAACAGGTTAGAGGTTAGAGAAGCAAAATGAAATCTTTAAACAAAGTTCAAAGTTTGAGAAAAGTTACTCATTTGTTTATCACTTAAGCCAAATGGGTCTAATGGCTATTTTAATGTATGAGGGGCTGTGGAGGTGGCTCAGCATGTAAAAGTCCTTGCTGTTTGTGGGAGGAGGTGTCCCTCAGTCACAGTCATAGAGGAGGGGAATAGGGTGAAAGTGGGAGGGAGGAAGGATAGAAGGGATGGGATAACAATTGAGATGTAATATGAATAAATAAATAAATAAATAAATTTTTTAAAAGTCCTTGCTGTATAAGTCTGAGAACCTGAGTTTGGTCCCTGGAAACCATATAAAAGACACAGTGTTGTTCCTGTCTGTAATCCCAATGCTTTTATGGCACAGATAGGAGACAGGAACAGGTCATGTATGCAGTACAGTGAAAGAAACAAGAGAGCTTGCCTCAAACACAAGATAAAAGCAAAGAACTGACTCTTTTGAAATAAAAGATACTATTACATTTTAAAAATATTATATGAGGTTTACTAAATGAGCATGGGGAGAGAAGGAAAGAGAGAATGGGTATGAATGAGAGAGAGAGAGGAAGAGAGAGAGAGAGGAAGAGAGAGAAGAAGAAGAGAGAGAGAGAGGAAGAGAGAAAGGAAGTAAGGAGATAAGAGGGTAGAGAGGTGAGGTAGGTCTGTCCTTTTATATACTGGGCAGGGCCACGCCCCCATGGCCAGTAGGTAATAACATCACAGGTAGGCAGACTGAAGCAGAATTCTAACATTCCTCCCTTTTCTTGTAATTAAAAATGAGAAACATTGGAATGTTCTTATATAAGGTAAGTTGAAATATATAAATGTAGGTAAGGGAGAAAAGAGAGCGAAAAAAGCAACAGCAACAAAATGTGCAGATGATATGGTGAAGAGGAAGGAAAAGCTGTGTCCTGAAAGTTCAGGGTGTCCTGTAGCAGACAGTGACCGAGGGGTGCTGGGGGAACCTGGAGCTGTTTGTCTGGAGCACACCATTTCATAAGGCATGAAGTTATCATCTTAACAACTTCCTGCTGACAGTAGGGCGGTGACAGGGGGTTGAAAGGCTGAAGTGTTGGCCAGGTTCCAGAAGAACAGGCTGTTGTATTTGCTGTCTAGGGTCTAAGAATATCTGCAGGTAGGAGGAGCAATGTAGATCCAGCTGACATGGTCTGTGAGGTTGGACTGGAGCAACTGTGGGTAGCTGCTTTGACGATGTAGGAAGTCTGGCAGAATACTGGAAGATATATATGAACAGAAGACAAAGTTAGTAGGTTAGGGCGAAAATTTCCTTCAGGTGTACATTTGAAACTCTTGGGAGAGCAAAGAGAAAAGGCTGGAAAATAAAGAGAGAGACAATGCTGACAATGCTCCAAATTTTTGGGAGCACAAAGAAGAGTTTGAACGTGGGAGACTTCCTTCCGTTTTACCCTAGGTGCTTACACGAAACTCTTGGGAGAGCAGAGAAAAGGCTTGGATGTAAGGAGCTCCTTCCCATTTTACCCAATTGTTGGCAATAGTTAAAAAGCGTTAGTTTTGGATCTGTCCAAGTTTGGTTGTAGAGGCATGTAGCCCTTAACGGGGCCGTTGGGATTTGAAATTCTCCAGAAGGCATCCCAAAGGTGTTCTAAGAGGAACAGACATCTGGACATTTTCCATGGGAAGGTGAAGCCAGTAATCTTTTATGGCATTCCCCAAAACGGATAGTGACTCAAAAAGACAGACTGCTTGGTAGCTCATCAGCACTGACCAGAGACCAAAGGAGCACCGCTTGCCAGATGAGTTGGATTGTCAGCGATGGCAGCGGCGGCAGCGGCGGGAAAGAAGCTACATCTGACCGCTTACCAGATGGAACGGTCCTAGTCGTAGGTCAGCGAAAAAGACCAGCCTCAGTCCTGAAAAAGCAGGCGTCAGCCATGTGGTTGTCCTTAAAGATGGCAGCTAGCCACGTGATTGACCTTAAGGATGGCATGGAGCAACCCCTGAGACCTGCCAGGGGGTAGGGTGTGTGTGTATATGTGTGTGTGTGTGTGTGTGTGTGTGTGTGTGTGTGTGTGTGTGTGTGTGTGTGCACCTGCATGAGGCTGGTGGAATGCAGCCAGCCCAGTAATCTGGGCCACTGAGAGTGGCAGGTCAGGGCGCCTCGGGACCCACTGGGGGCTCAGCATTTGACCCTAGGTGGGATTGGCCTCTCTGGGAATTAAGGCAGCAGCTGTACACATGCATCCTGGAGTGCTTGGTAACCCAGCCCGAGAAAGGGAAGAGCTGTGCACGGTATCCCCAGAGAAAGGAAGGGTAGGGGTTGAGATTTCCAGGTAGTTTACCTAGCTTTGGATTGAACAGTGAGCACAGGGAGAGCCAGTTTTAGAATGTAGAGCAGAAATTTATCTCAGCTTAGAATTGTGGTCTCAGTGGCAGTCTTGACAATCTGGTCGAGAAGACTTACTCACAGGTGGCTCCGGGTAAGCACAGCTAGGTGGCTGTGGCAGTGGGAAATGGGAGAACAGTACTTAGAGAAAGGAATTTGGCCCGTTGGATTTTGTATCTCCAGTTTCAGGCACCAACTTTATAATTAATAATAAAAAGTAAGATAATAAGAGACAATAAGAAACCAAGGCAACAGATGTTAGAATATATGAGGCACCAATTTTGTATTTAATAATAAGAAATAAGACAATAAGATAATAAGATACCAGATAGTGGACATTATATTATATGAGGTTTATTAACTGAGCATGAAGAGAGAAGGAAAGGGGGAGGGGTACCCCAGAGAGAGAGAGAGAGAGAGAGAGAGAGAGAGAGAGAGAGAGAGAGACAGACAGACAGAGAGAGAGAGAGAGACAGAGACAGAGACAGAGACAGAGACAGAGACAGAGACAGAGAAAGGGAGCAAGGGGGTAAGAGGGTCAATACTATTACTTTTTAAAAAATATTTATTTTATGTATATAAATGCTCTACCTACATGCACACCTGCATGCCAGAAGAGGTCTAAATTCCTTGGAAAAGCAAAGACATTATGTGTTTTCAAATATCATGATTAAAAAAAAGAAACTATTCTTAATTACAGGAAGATATCTCCCAGTCAAGAACTTAAAACATATGAAGAAATGCTTCAAATCCAAGTAAGATATGTTTTCTCTATTTCTGTAATAATTCACACAAAATTATCTTCTGCCTGTCACTTCTGACTTGCCTCACAGGGGCTTCATTTTGATGGCTCACATGTCCTTTTGGAACTCTACTCTGCTGAGGTGGCCGGGTCCCATCAGCAACCTGATTATAATTCTGGCTCTTTGCCATGCATTTTTTCCAGTTTCCAGGTCCTACTGGTTGGTTATTAGAGGTTTGTTTTTTGTCTTCTTTGTTACTTTGGTTTTGTTTAAATAGATATTGTTTCCTCTCCGACTTCAATAAGAAGAATATTATAGATTTCTAATGTTTTCTTACACTTGCTTTATTAAAGAAAATTTATAAGCGTTTTACACTTCAAAGAAGGTTTTGTATTTTTATTTGACTTCTGTGTTTCTGGTGAGATACAGCCTTCAAATTGTTTATTTCCTGTGTGATGTTTGGGTATTTTCTTTATTCTTTTCTCTTTTTTATGGCTTTTCAACAGTTTGGTTTAGTGTCATGGGTACATGACTGTTCTTTTTTAAATTCATTGTAATTTGACTGTTATTAATATACTGTTTGGGTATGCATAGCATCTTGACTATGTAATTTTTGCCAAGGTTTCAAATATACTTCTGCCACTTTCTGTACCTATAGGGAAATGCAGTTAGCAGAAATCTGATGTCATTCTACATTTCCTTGTATGTCTGTAAAAGGTTTATTTCTGTATTTACATATTTTACAGTGATAGGTCTACGTGGTTTCCGCTTTTCATTATCCTAGCCAACTTGTTTTTCTATCCACACATTCATTTTTTAAACCATGATATAATTGTTAATACTACAGTTGTTGACATTTGGCCATCTATTATAGTTTCTGTTTGATGAGATATGTGTCAATTCACTCTTAGACATATGAGTGTCACGATGTCTGCTTTAAAAAATGTTCTTTACTAATTTTAAAGTCAGTGGTGTCTTGGGATCTCTTTTTTGGTTTCTTTTGTCTTAATAGTAAATCCATTTTCAGTTTTTCCTAATTGTTTTATGGATATTGATAGTAGTGTGGTGTTAAAACTCTGGCATCTACTATGTCCTTTTGATGACTAGTGAGTGGAAACTATGTCTCTATCCAGCCACTTATTTTACTTCTTTTAGTTTTTGCAAGGTTGTTTTGAGTCTTATTTTGTGTATGTAGTTTAGAAATTAGAGGGAGGTTTAGACAGATTTTATACAAAATTATTGGGCTATTGTCTTCAGTTTCCTTCTTTGTGTGACTTCACTGAGTCTTTCCATGGTTAGGGTTGCCCCAGACGTTGCCTTTGCTTATCCATTATAAGACAGTGGCTTCCTGTAAGCTTCGGAGTGCCTCATATGACTTCAGTAACTTTACTCCCAAACTGAAAGCCATGAAGTCAGAAATCCTACCTAGGCCATCTTTTCATCTGTGGGTCACTTACCCTTGTTGCACATCGGTGCTGGTGGCTCTGTTCATGTGGTGTGCAGGTTAGATGTGGCACATATTGCCCCCAATCTTGATATGACATACAAAAACATGCATAGGGCCTTAGGTATGGTACTCAAACCATCATCCACTGTATGTTTCCAGAGTGTGTAACTTATTCATTTCTGCTAAAGCCTGAACTGTTTCTGATGCTAAAATTAGAGATCCTTCTTAAATATTTCAGACCTAAAGAAAATGAGAAATGAAATGTTTCATTCATAATAATTCTAAGTTACAAGATTCATGGTAATTTTGTGCATGGAAAATCCATAGGAAGCTGTAGCTCCAAGGACACCCACCACCACACAGGAGAACTTCGCAGGGAGATGTGCTTAGATCATCATATTGGCAATCTGTGTATTTGAGACATATAATAATCACAAAAATTAAATCTGAAAAGTACTCAAATGAATATTTTTCTCTCTTTTTACCTCCTAGAAAGAAGCAGAAGAGCTGAAGATGGAGAAGAAAGCCCTTCAGAAACAACTGAAATGGGCTTTAGAGGTGAGGGGTGCACCTCTCAACAGAAAAAGCTAAGAGAATGCCTAAAGGGAATTTCTAAATGAGTGCTTTGATTTTATAAACTGAGCGTGTGTCTGTATGCATAGATATGTACACACACACAGCACTACACGTAATACATTGCTGCACATGATCATTTATGCATGCAAATGTATTAATAGACCATAATGTTCATTCATATCTAAAACAGCAATCCAGAAAGAAAATAAGTCTTTCTTCATGAAGAAAGCAATCTCTTTTAAACTGCTGATACACAATTTGTCTGAAGGTAAAATCTACTCCTCTGAGATGGCCCAGTGGTTAAGGGTGCTGCCTCTGACTACACTGCCTGCCTTTAGATCCCTTTCCTCTAATTGGAATGCCTTGTCTAGCCTTAACGAAGAAGATATGCCTAGTTTCATTGCAACTTGATATGCCAAGGCTGGTTGATATCCATGGGTGGTCTCCCTTTTCGGAGGTGAAGAGGAGGAGGGGTGGGCATGACGGAGGATAGGAGGGAGGGGAAGCTGCAATTGGGATGTAAAATAAATAAATAATAAAAAGAGAAACACACACACACACAGACACACACACACACAGACACACACACACACACACACACACACACACACACACACACACACACACACACACAAGTGCATACTGCTCTTGTAAAATACTGGTGCTTGGTTCCCAGCCCATGCCAGATAGCTCACAACAGTTTTTAACTCCAGCTCCAGGGGATATAGCACTACCTACTGGACTCCACAGGCAACTGCACACAAATGTGTACACACCCACACTCAGATGACCATAAGAAAGGAAGGAAGGAAAGACTGACTCCTGCCACTCCAATTAAGTTTAATAAAATGAGTATATTTTCTCTTTCTGCTTTTTCTCAAATTCTAGCTGAATAAAAATTGAAATGAGATATAAACATTTCATAAATGGACACACAAAGTATAAGTATTTATATTCTGTATGATGTTTTATTTTAAAATATAAGAAAATCCATTTATTATATAATTTAAAGAGTAGCTAAGAACAAAGAGACTGGATTTTAGAATAAAATAGTAATTAAGGAAGTGACAGATTTCCCCCAAGATATTTATCAATTACCTCATTCAGAAAATGTAATGCAAAAAATCAGAATGATTTAGGATAACATTGAACAGAAGCACAGGTAATATTTCATGAAGGGTCATAGATGAAGAGTGAAGAAACAGAAATTTTCCAATCTGAAAGTTCTGTATTATCAGTATTTTAATTTACCATATTTCCGAAATTAACACAGAAGCATAAAGAAATCAGCTCATGGATGAAAATGCAATTATTTTTCTTACATATATTGTTTGTTTATTTGAGACAGGGTCTCTACGTAGCTCTGGATGTCTTAGAACTCACTCTGTAGACCAGTCTGGTATTGAACTCTGCCTTAACCTCCCAGAGCACTGGGATTAAAGGCCTGCACCAATGCCTTGGGTAGATGCAGTTATTTTTGAGCATAAGAAAACTGCTAGAAGATGTAAGGGACAAAAACCCAAATTATGAAAAAAAAAAAAAGATGAACAATTAAGGAGATGACCCTCATCCAACATGAATGTAAGATTTCAGTGATGAAAGCATTTCCACTTCTAGTGTTGAATGTAAAACAGGTACACATTCAAATTAATGATAATATAGTACTTAATAATTTTTAGTACTAAAAGTTCTTATAGAAGAATATAATAGTTGCCCAGGGTAAGAATTTAGAGAAAATGGCTAAATACAGTACTTATTATTTTAAAGTATCAAATTTACAAATAAACATTAATGATAGTATTACTGTCTAGCCACAGGAGTGTCCTGTGTGGGTTGCATGCATCCCAGTATAGCTGTGACTGTGATGACAACATCATGTCAGTATCTTTCCTAATTTGCTTTCCATTGCTGCGATAAAACACTAACCAAAAGCAATCTGGAAAGGAAAAGATTTATTTGGCTTATACGTTCTGATCATTGAGGGAAGTCAGAGTAGACACTCACGCAGGAGCAGAGGCAGGAGCCACAGAGGGAAGCGTCTCACTGTCTTGCATGATGCTTTTGATCAGCTAGCTTCCTTGGATCACCTACTTAGGGGTGACATCACTTACAGTGGGCTGAGCCCTATTGTATCAATCATCAATCCAGAAAATGTCCCATAGGAATGCCCACAGGCCAATCTGACAGAGGCATTTCCTCAGCTAAGGTTCTTTCTCAGACTCTAGTTTGTGTGAAAATGACAAAAACTAAATATCACACTGTCAAAAAGTTAGACACTCTGCTAAAGCAAACCTTTCTAAGCATTATTGCCCAAAAGCAAATTGTTAATGAATTTGAGTCTACTAAGTTTTCACCTATTAGATTGTTTTATTTTATTTACTTTGTGCGTATGGGTATTTTGTCTGTGTGTATGTCTGAGTGTCGTGTGCATGCAGTGCCCTCAGAGGGCAAAGAAGGATGCCAGGTGCCCTGGAGTCAGAGTCAGTGGTGAAACAGAATTTGAACCTGAGGCCTTTAGAAAGGGACCCATGGCTCCTAACTACTCAGCCATCTCTCCAGCCTCCCCTAAGTTTACAACTTTTAGGTTGTAAATTGTGACCTGAGTTGTCCTCAGTCTTGTTCTCTGGTTTGTAAGTCTATTGTGAATATTAGTTGCTCTGTGTTGCTCAGGAAGGAGCATACTCCTGAACTGAAAGCCATAAACACGGGAATCTTGTCTAGGTAAACATAGGATATAGACAGTATCAAAATTTTATATGAAGATATTTTATAAACTTCCTTGAAATACACAAGAAACATAAGCCATTTGTGATTCAGAAACAAACATGCTTAATAAAACACAGAAACAAGCCGGGCATGGTGGCGCACGCCTTTAATCCCAGCACTCAGGAGGCAGAGGCAGGCGGATTGCTGTGAGTTCGAGGCCAGCCTGGTCTACAAAGTGAGTCCAGGATGGCCAAGGCTACACAGAGAAACCCTGTCTCGAAAAAACAAACAAACAAACAAACAAAAAAAAAAACACACAGAAACAAAAGTGTCAATGTCACTGACTATTGAATTTCACTTTAACAATAGATATTCTTCTTCTACAATTTTGCTAAAACTTTAGTAACAAAAATAACTAATATTTGTGGATATATGCCAAAATATACAATCTTTCCCATACTTCTATTATATTAGCATGAATTGTTGCTATTTTGGAAGAAAATATACAGTGAAGGTCTTAGGGAAATGTAATTGTTTTATTTATCAAGTTCAAATATAGAGTTTTATCTTTAAAAAGGCACAGAAATTTTCAATTAAGGAGGAATGAAAAAAAAATTTTTTTTTGTTTTTTTGAGACAAGGTCTCTCTGTGTAGCCTTGGCTGTCCTGGACTCACTTTGTAGACCAGGCTGGCCTCGAACTCACATTGATTCACCTGCCTCTGCTTCCCGAGTGCTGGGATTAAAGGTGTGTGCCACCACGCCCAGCTAAGGAGGAATGAATTTTAATAGAAAAAAAGTGTGAAATGACCAAAATGTTCACTGGTAAAATATTTGCGAATTAAATAATGTCATTTTACTAAATATATTCTGTTACCTATTTTTGTGAATATATATTTTATTGTAAGAATATGACACTTTAATGAAAAAACCATATTATATGTTTATATATGTAAAATTAAAATGTATATCTATAAGAACACGTAAATGTTGAGTGATTTTCTATGTAATTAGAGGGGTTTTTTTTGGCCTGAGTTTTGTTTAAATATTTTTCTTTGTAGAAGAAATTCTGATAGTTGGTGTTGTAAGCACCCCTCATTCAAAGTCTTTCTGGGGTGCCAATCATGGTCTTGAAAATAGCAACTTGGGAAAATACCTGGGCTTTGTTTTAATAAGATAAAATTAGAAGACCTTTAAAATTTTTTTTTGTTCCAACCTACAAATAGCTTTTGTTAATCATGCTAGACTGACTAGATTAATTATACTAGACTGTTTAACCTAACCTCCTCGAATCAGTTAGAGAATGTTGTGTAGATTCCTGAAGTATGTGCTTTGGTGGGGGAGATGTGACTGAAATATGGCAAACTGCTTTCTCACAAACAGGAAGCTGAAAGAAATAAGAATCAACTCAGCAATGTCCTACATCAAGACACGGAGATGTCTAAAGAAGGGAAGAGTAAAACAAAGTCAGAAGGGGTTGTCAGTAAACCAAAGGCTACGGGTGAGGATCCCAAACATACCCAACCAACAGGCAGAGTCACGCAGTCAGGTGGACAAAGGCAGACCCGAGACCAGGTGAGGGGAAACTGACCCAACAGTCAGTCAGTGTATGGTGCATTTACTTTCATATTCTTTCTTACTATATTTGCATAAATTGCTTTTATTTATTTGGAGTTTTGATATGTGGATTTATTGTCAATTTTAAATACCATCTTTAAGTTAATTTTGGATGATGATTTAAGCTTTTGTTTGAGAACAGGAAGAAAATAAGGTTTTAAAACTAAAGATAATCTGTTTAAAATGGATAAAATTCGATATAATTGCAAAATTATAAGGAAGAATTCTAAAGAATATTTTATTTTGTTTCTGCTGCACTATGGATTCAGAAGCTTTGCTCTCATCTCTGACACTAAAACATTTTCTTGAGCTTTGTTCTGGCTTGCTTGAGTCTGACCCTTTCCCAGGGTCTGAGCTTTTCTTTGACTGGCCTGCAGGTCTTTGTGCATAACTCTCATGACGATGCTCACATCTGTACACTAAAGTGTACCTTCCGCTGTAGCCACACAGACTGCCTCTAGGTCAGCAGAAAATGCTACATATTCTATCATGCTCAGGCTTTCCTAGTTTGCTCCTTGTGCTGTTTCTCCCTTATTTTCTAAAAATTTTCTAGTTATAGAGAGAGATGTAGAAAGAAAAGTACAATTTCGGTTAGTTATCGTTGGCTACATAATAAATTCCCACAGAATTGTGTATGCCCAAACAGCATACACAATTATCTCAAATTTGTGGGCCTGGATCCAGGTATGCCTTAGCTGGGTCTCCTGGTTCTGACTATATTTAAGGTTTAGTACAGTCACAGTGTCAGCCTTAGCTGCTCTAGCCTTAGGACCCACATGGACTTGTTAGTGCCACAAGCCTTGGCACTTAAAGATCAGAGCCTTCCCTAAGGAAGATAAAGGTATGAATGTATTGTATGCACTATTATGTATATTTAGAAATAATTTCAAAGTTAATACATAAAAATGTTAACTAATTTTTCTCTGTGTGGTGAGATTTTATGAAATTTGTTATATTATTTCTAGTTAAAAGCCTTAAATTTTCATTTAAGAAATAAATGGATTTTCTACACTTCCTCTCATTCTTTGATATTATGGTATTAATTGTCCTGTTTCCAGTATACCCTTCTAATACCGTAGATCTACTAGTTTTTATGTTTTTTTCTATACAACTAGAGCCTAAAACACCAGCAGTTTAGAGAAATGCATTGGAATTAAAAATTGTCCTCAGAGGTGGAATTTTTATAACTTTTAATTTTAATTATAAAACTATTAAACTATTGTTTTACCAAGTGGATTAACTCCGCTTTTCAAAGTTGAGAGATAATGTATGTACATACTCCTGGAGGTTGTGAGAGTGCCAGGAAAATATCACAGAAGGCCATCCTTAAAACACTTTCTTCACAGCTTCACAAATTCTGAAAAAGCAGCAACAATGCAAAGGCAAAGTCAGAGAGATGTGAGACACTGAGACATGCTAGATCTTGGAAGTGGCATGTGCTCAATCTTACCATAACCCTGCATTAGAAAAGCTTCATTCTTTAATGCCTTGTTGGTTATGGCAAGACCATACCAAGACATGAGAAGAGTCCATCACTGGTATGAATACCAGGCTGAGAGCACAGTCATCTGTTGAGAGGCAGCATGCTGAAAGTAGATTGAATTGAGCACCAAGTTTAGTAGTTTGGCTTCCAATACTCAACAGGAGGAGCCACAAAAAGATTTTAGGTAAAAGTGTAATGTATAAAAATTTATAGTGTTTAAATTAAGTAAGGGGCCAGGATTGCCATTATTTCTGTCAGGAACTCAAAACAATTATCTGCCAATCTGTTAATGGGATATAGTAACACTTTAAAGAATTAGTGAGTATAAAGTGGCAGAGTGTTCACAAACTGCTTATGTATGTTGTGAGCACTGTGTAGCACTGTACTGCATGGGTTTGCTGGTGCTTTTTAGCTTGGCCATAATCTGTAAATGGCTGTATGAAAACCATTGTGTCCTATTAGTGTCCTGCTTGACTCTTACAACAGACACTAAGTGTGAAATAGCTTGGTCATACCAGGGCATCACTGACAGTAAACCAGGGCCAGTGTCTGTTGGAGAGACTTATCTGCTGTCATTCATGTGTCCTGGCATATGGAATCTTTTGTTTGCTTGCTTGCTTGCTTGTAGACAGGGTTTCTCTGTGTAGCCTTGGCTGTCTTGGACTCATTTTGTAGACCAGGCTGGCCTTGAATTCTCCGAGATCTGCCTGCCTCCCCAAGTGCTGAGATTAAAGGTGTGGTGGTGCGCATAGGTGCAAGGGGAGTGGCTTTGGGTACAGCATTCAGCCTCAGCACTTAGGACTGACTTGAGGAACTTTCCATTTGTCACATTTAACTTGAAGAAAACTTGAGAGAAGCAAGCTAACAAAGTGTCTAATAAAAAAAGTAAGCCAGTTTGGTGAATGGTCAGAAGTCTTGCTACAGGTGAGTAAAAATGTTCATATGAGAGAAGCAAAATTAGGTGGTATTCAGGCCTAGAGTAAAACTTAACATCAAATCTATGTTGCAGAAAAATTCCCATTATTGCTCAAAGGAATTCATCTATTAATAAAATCCCACTTGTTGGGGCACAGGTTTCAGTTTGATCAGATACCTCAATAAATATTGCAGTATGCATTCTCAATATACATTTAAAATAAAATAAAATTTAAAAGAAGCATTATGTTATTACATTAGCATGATAAACAAACCATGTAGTAAGAGATACATTTAAAATAACTTTTATTTACTAAAATTACCTTTTAAAAGCTATAGACTTTTAATTAAGAAATACAGCTCTGGGCTGGAGAGATGGCTCAGTTGTCAAGAGCACTGTCTGCTCTTCCAGAGGTCCTGAGTTCAATTCCCAGCAACCAGATCGTGACTCAGAACCATCTATAACAAGATCTGGTGCCCTTTTCTGGCATGCAGGCATATATGCAGATAGAGCACTCATATAAATAAAACTAAATAAACAAATAAATCGTTTTTAAAAATAAAGAAATACAGTTTTAGGGTCAGCTCTTCCATAATCTCTTCCTATGCCAAAATATAATTTCTTAGCCTTTGTAGCATATTTGACTTATATGATTGTTATATTAAGAAAACTATTTTGATGCCTGGTGTGATGATGCAATCTCTAATCCCATCACTTAAAGAGGCAAAGGCAGGAAGACCTCTTGAATTCAAGACTAGCTTGGTCTACATAGTAAGCTCCAGGCTAGCCCAGGTTACATAATGAGAACTTGTTTCAACACTAAGGCAGGGTAGGATTAGGAAAATTATTTTGAACATTTTTTTCTAAGTGACTCAATGTGAACATTGCCTATACATATTTGTTATGTGTAAATTTAATTTTATCTTTATTACAGATCTCAACTGAACAAAGTAAAAGGTTAGTTGGTGAAAGGTAAAACGGTTT
This sequence comes from Acomys russatus, assembly GCF_903995435.1. Lineage (NCBI taxonomy): Eukaryota > Metazoa > Chordata > Mammalia > Rodentia > Muridae > Acomys > Acomys russatus. The sequence continues at coordinate 53,241,895 of NC_067162.1, read as the reverse complement.
TTGTTTGTTCTGTCTTTTCATAATTTTATCAGTTTATATACCTACATGTAAAAATAGCAAACTGAATCTTTATTTCGTCACGTGTTCTTGTGTTATTACTTAGGACAACTAACTTTAAGTAGAAAAGGTTTGGAGTTTTAGATTTCAAAAGTTGAAAATTAGGGGCGATCAAAAACTCAAAACTCTGAAATAACTTTAAATTAAGAATCAGATTTAAAGTATGATTAGATTTCTAAAGTGATAAGCTGAATCTTATTTTTAATTTAGATACCAAAATGTATGTGATTGTATGCATGGGGATTAAAATTTACCCTCAGAGGTGGAATTTTTTAAACTTTTATTTTTAATTATAAAGCTGTTAAACTATTGCTTTTATAAAATACTCAACAGGAGGAGCTGTGAAAAGACTTTAGGTAAAGTAGTAATACGTAAAAACTATAATTTTGAAGAAAGCAATAAATATTAAATGGATTAGATCTATGAACAGTAAGGTCTGTCTTTCATTATCCTAGCCACTCATGTCTTGGTTCATACAGGAACATGAAACTATTTGAGTTGCTTGATTCATCAAAATAAATCTCACAATTTTTCCTCTTGAGTCTCTTTGATTAGCATATTGTGATTATTACCAGACCTGCTCAGTCAAGGGACAGAGCTCCCGGGGCAGGTGCTTGTGGGGCCGCAGATTATTTCAGAGACTTCAGCTGCTCCTGAATCTAAACAAGCTGCCTTTACTTCTGCATTATACAAAGCCTCGTACTTACAGTTTTTACTTTGATTGCCTTGCATGGAATAGGAGAATGCCTGGCAGTGTATGGGTCTATGCTTTATTACCATTTTATATTTTCTAGTTCGGAGAACCAGGTCAATTACCAAGTATTGTGTCCCATTTTTAATGTTTGTGCTTTTAAAAAATATATGTACCTTTAAAGTGTGTGATTTTTCTATTTCAGAGAACATTAGACATTACTTTTCCTTTTCCCTTGCTTCTAGCATGTCCCTTTAAATTTTAAATTGCATGGTCAGCATTATAAACATTGTCAGGTCATATGAAAAAGAACTGATAATTAAACTCCTTGTGGGATGCTAACCATCTTTAGAACTGTGTGGAAAGAGAAATAGATCAGGGCGCTGTCATGGTCATGCTCAGATAGTGGTGAGCGCACCACAGTTGTGCGGTTTCTTTAAGGAAACATGGAGTGTAGGCTTTGGAAATACTGGACTGTCTGCATCGGTCACTTTTAAAAATTGTGATATTTAGTATTGCCTTAGTAAACTTTGAGTTGCTGTTAATAAATCCATAAACTACCTTGGTAAAACACATCTCAGAAAACAGAGACATTGAATTTAACAAATATTTCTCATAGCAGCTCTCTAGCCTCAGTAAAGGCATTAAGTCTGAGGCTGGGCATAATGGTCCGTGCCTTTAATACTAGCTCTCAGAAGGGAGAGGCAAAGGGATTTCTGTGAGTTCAAGGTCAGGCTGGTCAATATAGGGAGTTCCAAGCCATCCAGGGCTACAGAGTGAGATCCTGTCTCAAATAAATAAATAAATAAAATTTAAAAAGAAAATCTTAATCTCTTGCTATATACCTTTAAATAATTTCTTAGATGTTACACTCTGATTCAGTTTTATCAGTGAGTCAGAAATGAGACTCATAATAGAGACTAGCCAGTGAAACAAGAGATCACCGGAGCTGCTAGGTAATATGAAGCATATTATCAGGGAAGAATATATTGCATAATTGCCAGAAGATTATTTTAATTCATTTCCATTCAGTTTGTCTTATGTTGTAGAAACTCTCCGTGCCATGCAAAAACTCTGTTGAAGTTCAAGGTGTGTAAAAGGGCAACAAATCCACAGCCTTGTCCTCGCTGCGTGCGCAGCAGAGTAAGGTAGATGTGACGGATGCAGGAGAAGCTGCGTAGGGCGTGGCACATCAGAGAAGATGACTAGGAAGCAAGCTTAGCAAGACTGAGAATTATATGATACTTAGTTTCCAAGGGAATGGGGTTGATCTTTACTGCACAATATAATAAAACATGCTTCCATATGTATAGATCATGAGGCCTACACGCACTTGTTTAGAATCTGCATAAGGAGCTCAAGGAAAAGCTCAGAGATGTGTTTTGTTAGGGATCTAAACTAAAGGCAATAGTGAGAAATAAAACAGGAAATAGGTCATTTTTGCTTATTATATGCTATAGAATTTCCAATTAACAGCTATATTTTAGATATTGCTAAATATGTTTAAAATTCAAACTTTTAAGCATATGGCAAACAATATTATTCACCAGCCTTCATTTTGGGTTACTCCTTAGATCCAAATAGAATTTGTGAAATACTTTGGAAGCCCCCGACCTTCTGAGATTGGATGGGAGCGAAAGGAGATCCCACCTCAGCAGACATAATGGCATTGCTTGCAATAAAGAACATTCTTCTGCACTTGGCATGATTAGCAGTTTATTTTGGCTTAAGGAATGAGTTAGTGACATATATTTAATCAGACTACAGATTTTAATAGTTTATTGTCTCACATATATGCATTATTAGCTTTTCTAAAATGTTTTACATTGATACTCACATGTTCAAGATATGAAAATGTTAACTATTTCTTGGTGTTTCATTTTTAAGAGTTACACATCCAACCTTCATAATTATGAATATTGTCACAGAAACTTTTGGTCCCAAATACTACACAGGCTTATTATAAATTACAAAATACCAAAAAAGAAAAAGTTAATCTATGTTGGTTTTCCTTCATAAATTATTAGCGACTAGGTTTACTTTATTCATTTATCATTCACTCAGCACATATTTTTTCACTCAGATGCCAAGTATTTTCTAGTTATAGAGTTCATGCACAAAAAAACAGATGAAGCCCCCTTTCTTATGTCCACATTTGAACAGGAGATGGACAGAAAAACAAAAGAAAACAAACACATACAAGTGATGACTTTAGAATAGAATAGAAAGTGAAAATAATAAAAAAAAATCTTTTATTTGTTTCATTCCTGTCACTATGACCAAACAGCCTAAGGGAAGAAGAGCCTACAGTGATACAGTGGGAGCAAGCATGGTGGCTGGGCCCGGAACTCAGCCTCAGAGACCCACTTCCTTCCAAACCAGGCACCAACTGTCATAGGGAAGGATAATTTAGACATAATTATGGAAGAAGCTGTTTAAATATGTTTCCCCCAATTTTATCAGGGTACACATCTATAAATGGAATCTTATGTTACCATTATGAACACCAGAGGATACTTCCTAATTCACTCAGTTAACTGTTGCCTTTTACATGGGAATCTATCACTAGTGACGTGCATAAGGTAGGTTTTCTAAAGGAAACCTAAATACACGAAGAAGCAGAGGTGAAAATATTGTCAAGGAAGGTATCATTCTATGGGGAAATGCTCATAAACTGGGCAGCACATCTGGATTCACCATTGAAAGTGTTCCAGAGAGGGACCCCTCTTCAGGTACCATTTAACCAAATGATAGAGGAATTTGAAGAGAATAGTGAATACTTAATCAGCCACATACAGGGGAGAGCTTCCTGGTCAGGGAAGTGGCCTTGTTATGAAAGCAAAGATGAAGTGGAGCAGTATACACATGATACCCACTGAGTACTCCTGGGAGATCATCTCTTCCCAGTCATAAGAGAAAGTAAGAGAGCCACCTGTTCCACCTACAGATAAAGAGCTACCTCTGCTGTGTCTTCCCGTTGCACTAGAGTCTCATTGCCACAAGTCTCTCCATTACCTCTGTCTGTGACCTGGTCTTGAACAGGCTGGTTTCTATAGTATTGATCAATAGACTAGAAAATATCAACCATCAGGTGGGTTAGGTGAGAGTGGGCATCCAGGGTCATGCGAACTCTCACACTCTTGGCTAGCCACAGAGAGATGCTTTGGGTGTCTGTTCCTATTTGGGAAAAAAAACCCCACATTTATTGTTTCCCTTGACATATGCTCCAGCCATCCCTCAGAGACAGACATGTGCACACCTGATAAACACATATGTTAATGCTCCATTTTCTGGAGTGACTAACTTAGAAGAGATTCCCACGATGTCCATACATAGAATATTCTGGGGCAAAGATGATGCCTGTCTTTTAAATGAATAGCATGTTTTATTCACTTTGTTGTAAGGTCGGAGAAAGAGTTTGAAATGAAGGTCGTTATTCCTGTTGAAGTGACCCCCCACACCCAGACCCCAGTTGCTTTGGCATTCACCACAGTGAAGGGCCTTTGCATCATACAATGGCATGTAACTTGGGAATTGGAAATCAGCCTATGAATACATCACTTCTGAATTTTCTTTCACATCAAATCTGTGCTTTCAAGAAACCTTTCTACTTCTGTGGCCATTTTACTGTCTCAAGATTGTTCTGTCCCGTGTCTCTGTGGCTATATGACTTTTGGTTCTGCTTTAGCCAAGTACTTTGTCCCTGTGGAGCTTTTGGGACTATCTACAACACAGTCACTGAAATGTGTGCCATAGCAACTCAGAACTCAGTGGTGATTTGTCTGGTGTGAGGCTTCACATGGGTCATTCCTCATCTTAAGAGTGATGTAAAACTTCTATTTTCAAAAGCAGTAATAGCTAGGTGCACCTTTACCACATCTCTATATAGTAAGCTTTATTGAATCTTATGCAAAGTAGTAGCCGACCATGAGGAATACACTAGGCTCTCATATATCTGTACAGTGTATATTTATATTAGGAGCAGATGGTGGACAGTGGGAAGTACCAGAGGGGAGGAGCCTGTCCACATAATAGTTTATAAGTTTATAGAAAAATAGGTAATTCTAGAACTCTTAAAGTTTCTGATAAGAGAGATAGATACTTTTTGGGAAAGGGACATGTGAAAGGCATTCACAGTCCAATATTGTAGGCATTCACAGAAGACCTTGTCTTGGCCAAACTATAAAATGGAAAAGAGAGGCCACTGGGGGGCGGGGTGGGGGAAACCCTGTTTATTATTGCCATAGAAGAATGATTTTCCTACTATTAGAATAGTTTGAGTCAAAAAAAAAAAAAAAAGAGGAATAGTTTGAGTCATGTAATAGTAGATAGTTTTACATAATTTCCCTATAGTTTAAATTCCACTTTTAAATGTTGACAATAATCAAAATGTTGCATCTAGGTGCACAGTCAACATTGTCCCTGTGTGAATTATTACACACAGGCTTTTTTTAGTGGTCCATCACTCACATTTTCCTGTGTTAATTAATTCAAGTACTTTTAAACTTTGGCTCATACAGTATCATAATAATGTGAACTACTAACCCTCTTGAGTGTGTCTTTAATTGAAGGGCCTACAACATGTTGCTCAGAAGACTTTGACCAATGACAAACATTTTAAACTATTAACTACTTGTGTTAGAACGAGGGAACTATTTCAGTTGGTAAAAAGCGCTTGTCTTGCAAATGGGAAAGCCTGACTTCGTCTCCAGAAGCAGAGTGTAATGGTGTACAACTGTAATATTAGCAGTGAAGAGGTGAGATAAACTGGTACCAGGAGATCCCTGACCAGCTGGCCTAGTCTAATTTGTAAGATTTAGACCAATAAAGAGCCTGTTTTGAAGGAAGTGGGCATTACTCTTGAGCATGATATTCTGGTTTTCTTCTTGTCTCCACACGTGACCATATGTACTGATATGTGCCTGCACACACACACGTGATGACTATTGAGTTTTATATTTACAATATTGAAAATTTCTGTAAATTTTAGTTTTAGAATATCTTATATTATAATGTACTATACATGTTGAAGCTTAGATTTTTTATATAAGATGTATTCCATATCTTATACCATAATAGATAATGTTAAGTTCACTCACCTATATTTACATTGATGATTAAAAAGTCAGCATCTACAATAACACTTGAGAGAGTTTTGGGGTTTTCCCCCTAAAGAGGAGGGTTGTGACCCAGGCATGGTGGCACATACCTTTAATCCCAGCACTCGGGGGGGCAGAGGCAGGTGGATTGCTGTGAGTTTGAGGCCAGCCTGGTCTACAAAGAGAGTAGTCCAGGACAGCCAAGGCTACACAGAGACGCCCTGTCTCGAACCACCCCGCCCTGCAAATGGAGGAGGGCTGTGGCTGAAGTGTTCTGAATGAATGGAAATGGAGCTAAGCAAAGTTATACTGTAAAGGACCTTGAAAAGACAAAATCGGGGAAGTTTTCTCTGTTTTGCCTTCATGGCTCATGCAGGAAGAGCTTTTGTCCACGGTGTGTCTATAACGGCAAGCATACATGTAGTAACTCGTGTGAAGTTGCTGCAATGCCCAGACGTGGGGGATTAACACGGGTGTTAGACAGAAAGTGATTTGTCCTCACAGAACTATCTGAGCTATAAGGAATGCTGTCCTGGGCTGTATGAACCCTGTTAAAGCATGTGCCTCAGTTTATACTGTTGTACTGTTTCATGTTCCAGAATAGTGATAGCTAGTAAGAGCCTTAAACTGACACAAATTGATAAGACATAAACTACACCAGAGAAGAGGCAACTACACATCACTTTCATTATTACTTTTATTATTGTTGTTATTATCTTCAGGAGTATATACTATACACTACTTTCCACATTCTCCTTTCTCTACCTCCTCCTTCATGGTTCACAGTATGGCTTTGAAACACTCCCATTCCCACATCTCAGAGGCACTGACTAGACTGATGTCAGATGCCGTCTACCTCTAATGCATCCATTTAGCACTTTTCCTCTCAGGGTTCGGGCCAGGGCTATCTTCCCAGCACACATTCCTTAGTTATATACAGTGGTCTTCTATGAGCTCAGAAGATGAGTAGTGGTCAGTGTCTGGGTGTGAGAAAATGCTTATAAATCAGTATTTCAGGCCACACTATTGGGATTGCTACAACCTTTCTCTGTTGTTATGTAAGATGATTTACCTGCTTAAATCAAATAAGTAATAACACCTCAAAATAAAATCTCCATATCAAAAACTTTAGAAATATTGTATTCTCTTCTTAAAGTTGTATGCAAAAATTAATAATAGCAAAGGTTGGTCTGTGTTACAACAGCAAGGAAATTTCTGAAAAAACATCAGTTCGCAGTGTACACCCGAACCATTTTTATGCTTCAACAGCCCAATGACAATAGTCCTCTGGTGTGTGTCTTTAAAATCACATCTAAAAGAATATGTGTTTTATAATTATTCATCTTAAATACTAGGAAAACCTAGTAAGTCATGCTTGAGGGTGAGATTTTTATCCTTGTTAATTTAAAAGAGGAAGGCAACCATTCTCTGTAATATTAGAACTTGCTTTATAATGGCACCACAAAAATCTGTACTTGGAAATTTCTTACCCACTTTACTGAATTATTTTAGAGACTTTGCAACAACCATTATGTAATTATTTCAAACGAAGTATTGTTTGACTAAGCTAAACTATTATAATCTTAAACTTGGTTAAGGCTGCTTAAAGACAAGTCATCAGTGATGGCCTTAATAAAAAGGAAGGCTTCATAGAAAATGTAGGTACTTATACCATTTAAATATTACCTGATGTTGAATATTGTTAGATGCATAAACTGGGACTGTGCAGGCAGAAAGTGCTCTGTGGACACTCTAGTTCTAGAAACTCAGGGGCCAGTCTCATGCCTTGTGGTAGGAAAGAAAATCTGGTTCCATGCCTTGAAAGAAAACCTTACTTTAAAACCCAACTAACTCTGAACTTGGAGTTGTCATGGTTTAAAAAATATTTTAATGTTAATGTTTAGTGTTATGTTTGATGTTTAATGTTAAGACTTCTCTGGGGAGGTTTTTATTCCACTCTGAGATAAATTTGTGAGGATGTTTTTCAAGTAGATGTGACTAAACAACAGCCTCCAAACTACCCTGAGTTCAGCGTTGGCTAATGCTCGTCCTATGCTCTGTTATCATGACTACTGCAATATTTTAAATGCACTTTTTTGTGTCTTTACTTTAAATCTCTTAAGATGCATTGCCATCTTCAACTTATGTGACATCAATTTTGTGTCTGAATTACCTTTGACTAGCTAATGTACCATATATAAAATTGCTTGCCTAATATCATTGCCAATTAAATGATTCTTCAGTTACAAACTTAATGTCCTCCACCTAATCTAACACTAGACATTTTGTAATTCTAAAGCTTGGAGAAGAAACGATCTAGCACTGCTGTTTCAGATCCTTCAGCTTTAGAGGGTTTCTCTGGTGTGTCAGATGATAGCTACCTACCCGACGAGCTCCCACCAGAGAACTTTAAGTCCTTTACAGCAATGCCGTCAACAGAAGAGCACCAAGAACCAAGCCCACCCCAGCCAAAAGAAACAGAGATGTCGTCCCTGGTGTCATTTCCTGTTCTCACTGATGAAACAGAAAAGGTGTGGTACAGTATATTGAAAATTGCTTAATTTAAGTTAAGAGATTCTTTGGTGTTTTTAATAGTTTCTGAATAAGACCTTACCAATATTTCCTTAGTAGGAAATAACAAGTGTGCTTTTTAATATAAAATGTTTATGTTTACAATGTTGGAAATAATATTTGGAAAAAATCAAACTAGAAATTTCAACGTATAAAACATTCTAATTGGTATTACAGAAAGTTGCTTAAATAATTCATGAGATGAGGAAAATGTTCAGTTTTTATTCAAAATTAATCAACAATGATATTTATAGTGTAAAGAAGTTTGACTGTAAAATCATATCAGTTTGAGTGATTTTATATACAAATTATTTTTTTCTGATACAAGGTTTCTCTGTGTATCCTTGGTGGTCCTGGCTTTGAATTCACAGCGATCTACCTGCCTCTGCATCCCTAAGTGCTGGGATTAAAGCTGTTCCTGTCTTGATTTTATATACACTTAAAACCCAGGAAAACTTAAGAACCACTTTAGTTAGAAAAGTATTTAATTATGACATTTTTAGAGCCAAAAAATCTGGGAAAAAGAAAGGTTAAATAGTCCATGTGCACATGACATATCTCCAAAAGTATGTTTTTTTTTAAAAATTATTATGGCTGTTACTAAAGTGGGCTTATGGAAGAATTCTGGAAGCCATTAAGCTTTGTCTAAAGAATTAAGCATGCTAAAATGGAATTTTAAGCAAGAGCTATAATGTTGGTTACATTACATGACTCCCTGCCATTTCAGTGCTTGGTGTTCCCACATGTAGCTCAGATTTTCTAATTGTTCACAACTTTTTATTTAATGAATTCAGAGAGTAATGAAAAATAAAATGTTTTTGTAATGAGAATGCAAATTAGGGTGAAAAGCTTCCTGATAAAATAGTAAATTAAATAGAGCTTTGGTGTACATTATTTGTAATAATTTACCACAATTTTTTGTTGTTAAGAATGAAGCACCAGAACAAACCGTATCCCAGGCAGAAGCAGAAAACATTAAAGGTAAAAAAGATTTTCTGTTGTATAACATGAAATGTGAAAGTTTGTGTCTCCCTATGAATAAGACCCTTGTGAAAGACCAATATAACAAACTCCTAAATAAAACCTATGCTCACTGGAGGTTATGCAAGAATTAATTTGGTATGCTCTCACTATGTAATTAAATCTCCATTTCAACTCCATTGCCTGAACTGAGAGTAGATTTAGCACCATAAACTATTAGTGCATCAGAAGTTCATGTGGGTATATCAGAAGACATGATGATCTCTGCTATTGAGTAATTGGTATTTTGCTAGGCTCTTTGAGGGTTTGTTGATGTATAGCATGTATAAAACTAAGACAATCTATTCTTTATGCATACATGTCCTTTTATGTATTTAATATATTAAAAGGAACATAGTATAAATGCTGTGGTAGAAAGAGGATCTACATTTTTCACAGAATGAATTCTTAAAAATGATCTTGCAGTGAAAGAGAATTGCGATCTTGAAACATGGATTTCAAAATTGTAACCCTTGCAGTGAAGCATTCTGCCATTTTCTCTATGTATTAACATCATTATTCCTCTAAAAAGAATTTTCATTAACAGTCATTTTATGTAAAAAAAAATGTAGATATTTAACTTCCTGACTGACTAGCCATGCAACAAATATAATTAATGAATTTTAAAGCTCTTAGGATGAACTAGTATAAATTTATAATATATGTTCAATGGTGATAAAATTCAAAAGCATACCACAGACTTGGTACTTAAATTCTGAGTTAGGAAATATGAGTTATCCCCAAACAAAACCAATAAACTGGCTTAATTAAACTTAATAAATGGATTACTGAGAAGTTCTATTTTCTTGTTTATTAACAAAATGCAGACAGCCATTTCAGACTATAGACACCAAAATGATTCCTTACTGAGAAATTTCTTACAACACAAAAGGGTGAGCTAATTAAACTATTTGCTTTATAATACAACCAATCTGTACAGTTCATCTCTCCTGGACTGTCTGACGTGACCAGAATGATGACACACTCTTTTGTATAAAACTCTTCCTCCTCAGAAACCCCGAGGTAAGGCAATTAGAGTAACAAACGAGGAGCCACAGTTCTGTATGAAACTGCTGCTGGGCTTAAAAATCCTTTCAAAGACAGGGGGAAAATTGTGGGGCTACTCTGTATAATTTCCTGAAATATTTCTGGAACAGCTTATTTAAAAGGACCTAAAGTGGCCCTGTAAACAATGTCCTTGGAATGCTCGTTAATGCCGAGATGAGGGCCATTTCCCACCTCTGTTGCTGTCCCTCCTGTTATCACAGTCATGGCTCCAGCCATCATGATTTCCTGTCATCAGAGTAGAAATCCTCTCAGCTTCCTCTGTCATGACAGTCAGACCCACGGTCAGCGTAGCGCTGCTTGCGGGTGTAGTGTCTATCTGCTAGGTAGGGGTGAGAATTCTGTCTTTTACACTGGGATGGCAGTGCATCTTGGCTCCACCAGGAGCTGGGAGACTGATTAAAGCTATGAGCATGTGGTTGAACTGATGCTGAAAATCCTGACGGATCTGCATGTGGAGAACCAAATTTACCAACATCTGACGTCTGTCTGAACACTGTTCATCAGTGCTTGCCGCTGATAATCTTCTGGGGGAAAAAAGGACCTCTGGACAATCTGCGCTGATGGAGTCCCCTTACCCACCATCCTTTCATAGCTGTTAGGAGGTGTGGAGGTAGGGCTTACATTTCCAACGTGATGCTGAGTCAGGTATGACACACTGGCGTCCTGGGAAGCCTGACTACTTCCTGATCTAAACTGAATTCTGATAGGCCTCCCAAAAAAGTTTGATTCCATTGAGAAGATTCATGGCATAAGGAGCAGATACCTCGTGCTTGGAATTCGCAAACGCAAACTGCTTCAGTTTGCCATCTTCACCTTTTGGGATTTTTCACTTTTATTGCTGGTCCAGCGTGTGGAACAGCTCGAAGAGCAGCTCCTCCGTCACCAGGTTACCCACGAACCTCTGCGGCCACCGCCCCATCTCCGAGCCGCTTCCAGTCTCCAGCCTAGGCTGCCATCTCCAGGCCGACCGACCTTACTGCGCCGCATACGTGTCTTTAATATCTCACTTATATTGCATAACTTTCCCAATAAAGTGAAATGGTTGAGATTTTAGGCATGGAAGCATCACTCCTGTGCTCCTCAGTGGAAGTGCCTCCGCATGTCCCCCGTGGCAGTGGGATACTCAGACACAGTCAGGACTCCCATGTTAATTATGATTTTAAACAAGAGTTGATTTGAACTGACTTAATTCAGTGTCATTAAGCACACTCACAGTGTTGTGTGACTAACACACATACACACACACACACAAAAAAAAACCCTCAAGAAAGAAAACATGAGCATAAATATTTATAACCTTAGATTTAATGAAGAATTATCAGTGAAGACCACAAAACTAAAAGAAATCAGAGTATCTACCTCCATGGCCTTTCGTGGCTACAGTTTTGTGAAGCCCATTTTTCTGTATCCCTTTTGTTTCTTTTATAATTCCGTACAGATTACTGAGTTTTCTCCATTTAGGATGACGTTGGCTGTATGCTTGCTATAAATAGACTTTTATATTGCTGAGGTATGTCCCTTATCTCCAACTTTTTTTTTTTTTTATCATGAAGGAACATTGGGTTTTGTTAAATACCTTTTCTGCATCTAATGAGTTTTTTTTTTCAGTCCGTTTCTTTGGTAGATTACATTCATTGATTTATGTATGTTGAACTATGCTTGCTTCTCAAGGATGACGCCAACTTAATTGTGGTTGATAATCTTTTTTGTGTTTTGAAATTCAGTTTACTAGAATTTTGTTGAGAATTTTTGCACCTATGTTAATAGGGGAGACTGATCTATAATTTTCTTTTTATGTTCAATCTTTATATGGTTGTGGTATCAGGTTAGTGGTGATTTATTTTAAAAATTTGAAACATTCTTTCGGTTTCTATTTAGTGGAATAATTTGAGGAGTGTTGGTATTAATTTCTCTGTATAGGTACAGTGGAATTCTTTGCCAAATTCACTAACACTGTGCTGTTTTTTGTTATCGTTGTCAGGAGATTTTAGTTATTGTTTCTGTTTCACTTGGGTTTATGAATCTGTTTGAATTGGTATTTCATCATAATTTAACGTTGACAGGTCACATACATCAAGAAATTAATCAGTTTTTTTTTTAGTTCCCCGATTTGGTGGAATAGAGGTTTTAAAGTAAGTTCTTATGAGTCTGTGAATTTCTTCAATGTTTGTTTTAATGACTCCCTTTCATCTCTAATGTATTTAATTCAGATTATCTCTTGGTCTTTCTTTTAGTTAACTTGGCTAAAAGTTGGTCAATTTACTAATTTTCTCAGAAAGCCAACTCTTTGTTTCATTGATTCTTTGAATTATACATTTGTTGTTCTACTTTTATTTCATTGACTTCAGCTCTGAGTTTATTTCTTTCCAGCTATCCCTTTTGAGTATTTCTTCCCCCTCCTCTCCTTCCTCTCTCCCCCTCCCCCTCCTCCCCTCCCCCTTCCTCCTCTTCTTTTTCTTCTTCCATCTTTCAAGTGTGGCTTTAAGTTACCAATATGAGATATCTCCATTTTAAAAAATGTAGGTGCTTGCGACTATGAACTTGCCTCTTAGAACTGCCTTGATTGTATCCCACAGGTTTGGGTATATTGTGATTTCATTCTCATTTTATATTATTATTTATTTTCATTTTCGTCTTGATTTTTGTCATGATCCCATTTTCACTCAGTAGTGAATTACTCAGTTTGTACACTTTTGGCCATTCCAATTGTTGTTTGTATTTAGTTTTAATCCATGATAATCAGATAGGATACAGGGTGTTATTTCTCCTTGTATCTTAAATTCATTGAGACTTACTTTGTATCTTAGTATATGGTCGATTTTAGAGAAAGTTTCATTAGCTGCTGAGAAAAGTTATTTTCTTTTGTGTTTGGCTAAAATGTTCTGTAGATGTCTGTTCAGCCCATTTGATTTACCACATTTTAAAAATCTAACATTTCTTTGTTTAGTTTTTGTCTGGATAATTGTCTATAGGTGAGAATGAGATATTGAAGTTGCCCATGACAAAGTTGAAATATTCTCTTGGTAGACTTTTTCTTTGATGAGTGAGTCTTTCCCTATCTCTTTTGATTAGTTTTGTTTTGATGGTTGCTTTGCCTGATTTTAAAATGGCGACACCTGCTTGCATCTTAGCCTCATTCACTTGGAATAATCCTTTTCGTTCTTTACCCTGAGGTAATGTCTATCCGTGGTGGTGGAGTGTGTTTCTTGAATGCAGCAGAAAGATGAATCCTATTTTCTAATTCATCATCTTACTCTGTGTCTTTTCGTTGGGAAGTTGAGATCATTATTATCGATAGTCACTATTGGGGAGTATTTATTCATTCATATTATTTTGTTGTGGGTTTTCTCCCTCTTTTGATTTATTACTTACCATTGTTTATTTATTCTTTGTTTTCTCCTAAGTGTAGTTAAGTTTATCTTGACAGTGAAGCTTTCTCTCTCTGTAGTCTGTAGGATTGAATTGGTAAGAAGAAATTGTTTAAATTTATTTTTTATCATGGAATATTTTTCTTTTTCCATAAATTGTGATTGATCCTTTGCTGGGTATAGTAATTTGGGCTGGTGTCTGTGCTCTCTCAGAGCTTGTAGAACATATTTCCAGGCCTTTCTGACTTTCAGAGTCTCCTTTGAAAACCTGGGTGTTATTCTAATGTCGCTTCATTTATATGGGACTTGAAGCTTTTAGCATTATTTCAGTGTTTTGATTATTATGTGTTACGGGGAGTTTCCTTTCTGGATCTGTCGAGTTGGTGCTCTGACTGCTTCCCTCCTTCTGCTAATACTTTCCAATACATCGTTTCTTGGAAAATACACCCATATTAGCAGAAGGAAGGAAATAAGATGAGAAGAAAAATAGAGAAAAAATGAATTTGAAGTGTTTTTAAGAAACTCATAGAATAAAATGTCCCCACTGGCTGGTGGCAGCAGTGCACACCTTTAATCCCAGCACTCAGGAGGCAGAAGCAGGCAGATCTCTGTGAGTTTGAGGCCAGCCTGGTCTACAAAGTGAGTCCAGGACAGCTAGGGATACAGAGAAACCCTGTCTCAAAAAACTTTTAAAAAAAAAAAAAAAAAAAAAAAAAAAAAGAAAGAAAAGAAAATATCCCTAATCTAAAGAAAGATACCTATCATGGGATGGGAAGCACATATTTTATTTTCTCTTACTAACACATAGGAAAAAGTTATTTATCAATATATTAAATTTTTAATTAAAATTTTTATTTTTGAGACTGTTGTAATGAGTATTGTATTTACATAATTTCCACTGCCCCTCTCTGTACTGCAATTCCTCCTGTGTTAGCCTCTCCCTTCAAATTCATGACCACTTCCTCTTTAAATGAATATGTAAGTATATACCTACATGTGCACACATACATAAACATGCTCACATACTTACACACAAACACACACACAACTGATTCTTGTGCTCTCAGTAGCTATTATTGCCCGAAGCCCTTTGTCTAGAGGTTAAGCGTTATGATGACTCCCCATCCACACCGGCATGTCAGCTGGTGTGGCCATTGTGTTACTCTTGTTTATGCAACTACCCTGTTGAGATTTCATGTGTGTAACATGTGTGTAACATGTGTGTAACATCCCTGTCGTGTTTAGAAGTCAGTGTTGTTCATCTGGCCACAAATACTCCAAGTATAGTATATCAGAATTAGCCTCTGGGTTATTCACATGTAAAAGTAAGAATTGCTGTCATTTTCTTTGATATTTGAAATCTAGATACTCATAAGAGATAGGATTTTTTGTTTAGTATACTGAATGATTGTTTTTATGCAGTTCTTTATGAGATACCAAAAGAAAGTCCTGCACCAGAAGATAAAGATTTGCTGTCAGATCTCCACGCACCTACAAGGAAGCAACTTACTGACAGAGGGAAACGAAAATGTGAGCATAGTCACAGAGAACTTTGACTAGATTATTATAAGCTAAACACAACTACAAGACACTTTTCCTTGGATCACAATTATTTATATGAGAATACATTTTATAGCTTTATTCTAATAATTTCTAATTAAATATTCTAATATAATTAAATTTCATTCTTCAACGGCTCCATGCACATGAGTATATAGAGATAAATAGATGATAGGTAGGTAGCATTCTAATTACTATTCTCTCCCCTTCCTTCCGTCCCTGTCACACTCACCCTCATCTCTACCACTCCCTTTCCCATAATCATGACTTAGAGTGTTTTCACCTAAATATACAGACATTAAAACACCCAGAGAACTAAAATACAAGCACTGACACCTTTTGGCTGCCATTTGTATGGTCGGTGACCACTCTGAAGTTTGCTCTCTGCACACAAGAAAACTCCTTGCACACTCCCCATTTAATTGGCACTTTCTTTTTGCTGTATAGTTCATGAATTTAGCTTTGCGTTCCTCTTTCTGAAACACCAGACAAATAGGATGGTTTTGACTACCCAGAAGACTCATCATAACTCTATTTCTCTTTAGCATTTTTTATCACTGCAAAAACACCTGATGTCAATAATTTAATTTCAAGAACAAAATCTGAAATGGAGAATCTTGAAGCCACCAGATATGAGAGCGTGTTTAGTAAGTAATTATTAAATATTACAAAGGTGTTTTCAACTGAATTCAGGGTAACTCTGCCCATCCTTTTATAGTTATACCAATAGTTATGTCAGGGTTTTATTTTATAATGTAATTTATCCAGACTTACTGTTCTTTATTGATTATTTGCCTGTGTTTACTATATTCAATTGTTAATTTTTCTACTAACCCTGGTATACAGAAACTTACTTTAGTTCTAATTAAAGACACACTGTCTTACCACTTCTGCAGCTAAATGTTTGTTAGACTTAAAAACTGTTATGTCTTCTGTTCAGGAAGTTCTACTTTTAAAAAATATGTTTTTATGATACATCATTTTCCATCTTAGCAATATACTGGTCCTACACATTTATGGCTTTTCCACATACCCTTTATCCTGCATATAATGATAATGGTGTGTTTTTTTCAAATACAATTAGCTGTCTTTTAAGTAGTACTTGTGACCACATTTAATTTAGTTACTTCTTATTTTAAAGCTTAAGTATGTTTTTGTGTCTTGACTTTTAAAAATCTAGTTTACTACTCTTTTAATGCTGTATAGTTTTATAACATCATATGTTTTTCCACAGGCATAAATGACAAATATTTTAAACTTTTAACTTTTGATAGTATTGTCTTAATACTCTAAGAAAACTAGAAAATGGACTATCTACCTGTGCATCTGAAAAGTAACGCAATGTTTATAGTTCAGGTAGATCATCTCCTTTATTAGTTTATTGTCACAAAGCACAAAATTCTTTATGTCTGAAGAAATGAGGCAAAATTACCTTGAATAATTAATGTGTTATGAATTTAGTGCTTATACAACACGCATGCCTCCAATTCTGAGCTTTAACAGCCCTTTTTCCTTGTAGTCCCAAGAACAGAGGACGAGTAGATAAAATATTGTGCCAGATGCTAAAAGCCACTAGAAAAAATTATAGTGAATATAATTGTATTATCTGTTCTGAGCAGGTTGCTTCAGAAGTGTCCCCTTGCTCTTTTAGAAACTCACATTAGACTGTGTTGTTTAATTTGCCCTGTTTTCATTGCCTTGGGCTTTGTGTTAATTTTGACATTAACTGTAAGATACATATTCTATTTAGGCTTTACATATTTCTTCTTATAGTTCTATTCCATTTAGAATACTTCTTATATTATTGGTATCTACCACATAAAAATTCTCATATTTCTGGCAAACTCATCTTTTTTTCTTTCTAATATCAATAAAACTATGTCATATTTATTCTTTTTAGAGGAGACTACTGGACCCAGGGCCTCAGATATGATAGGTAGTCTCTGCTGTGGAGCTACCTCCAGCCTAATTTATTCACCAGTACATTCATAATATGTAATTTTTACATATTCTCTATTATTGTAAATAGTTTACAGTTAGGTTGTATATAAATACAATGTAACTTCCGTTGTTTGCCCCTCACATGTGTACACAAACACACACACATGCATAGATACACAGTGTAAAACTTTTAAAAGAGGGAGCACTCGTAGACATACAAAATTGTCTTCATGGAGTAATGGACTGCCCTTGCATTTTCTCAGTAAAAGCACTGTTGTAGTTCTCATATTTAATATCATTGTTTGATTGATTTATTTGAAATTACAACACAACACCGTAAGAACGCAATTTACTACTATCACTGTTAGGAAGTCAGATATTCGACTATGGCCTCTTCATTTTGTTTTGTTGTATTGTTATCACCACATGCGTGATATCTTTCTTCTACCCTTGTCCTTCGGCACTGCTTTCTCCTCAGTCCTCTTCTACTTTCAAGTGCTTTCTTTCTTAATTTCCACTCATGATATAACATGTAGATTCATGACACTTGTCTTTCTGTGCTTATCTTATTTCCTGGACATGATGTCCTCCTGTTCCATGTATTTTTCTGCAAAATGCAAGATTCCAATATACACTATATAGCCTTTATCCATCTGTACTGTCGTCTGTACTGGAGACAGGTTCCTATGCTGTTTTTCTAACCTTATCAATAACAAGCATGTCCAAGTATGTCTCTGTCTTTGATTTTGCTCCATCTGGGTATATACTGGGAAGTAAATTGGTTGGACCTTATCATTCTGCTTACACCTTTCTGAGTAAATGTAATTCATTTCCCACAGTGGACGCATCAATTTTTATCCCCATCAACGGTTCTCAGGGGTTCTTTTCTCTCAGATACTTCCTCATTGGTGTCTGTTTTATCGTAGCCATTCTGATGTATCTCATTATGGTTGTGATTTGCCTTTCCCTAATAGCCAACATTACAGTGTTTGTTCATGTATTGACTATTTGTATTTCTTTTAGAGTCTGTCTATAGTGGCTATTTTTAATTGAATCTTTAATTTCTGTGTTAGGACCTTTTATGTTTGTTTGTTGTTTTTTAGCTGACAGCTGGCAAAGATTTTATCCCTTTCTGAAGGCTGCCTTTTCGCTATGATGACTATTCTCTGGAAAGGCTTGTGAGTTTGGTGGGCTCCCACATGTTAGCTTTGCTTTGTTTACTGTGACCTTGGAGTCTTATTGAGAAAATTATTGCTTGTATCAATATTTGAAAGTTGTTTCCTATCTTCCTCAGCACTTTCTGTTTCAAGTCTTCTGTCTAGGTTTTTTATTCATTTTGAGTTGATTTTTTTCCAGGGTGAGG
This sequence comes from Acomys russatus, assembly GCF_903995435.1. Taxonomy (NCBI): domain Eukaryota; kingdom Metazoa; phylum Chordata; class Mammalia; order Rodentia; family Muridae; genus Acomys; species Acomys russatus. Next base: position 53,223,157 of record NC_067162.1, on the reverse strand, counting down.
TGAGTTGAGTTTCATCCTCTGTGTGTAGATGTTTTCCTATCACCCTTTATAAGATGCTGAGCTTTTTCCAGGGTGGGTTTTTTGGCACTTTTGGGGACTATCACTTAGCTGTGGGCATATTTCTAGGTTCTTTATTTATTCCACTGGTCTATGCATCTGTTGTTCCTCTTTTAATGTCAATTCAGTGTTATTTTGTAATAGATCTGTAGTATTTTAAAATTCTTATTTATTTATTCACTTTACATCCCAGTCATAGCACCCCCTCCTCTCCTCTCAGTCCCACTCTCCCCCTTCCCTTATTCCTCAGAAAAGGGAAGCCCCCCTCACCCACCCATATACCCATCTTATCAAGTCACATGAGGATTGAGTTCATCTTAGCTTCCTATGGCCTGGGAAGGCAGTTCCATCAGGGAAAAGTTATCAAAAAGCAGGCCACAGAGTCCATATCAGAGACAGCTCCTACTACCCTTACCAGTGGCTCACATGAAGCCTGAGCTGCCCATGGGCTACATCTATGTAGAGGACCTAGGTCCAGTTCATGCATGGCCCTTGGTTGGTGCTTTAGAGTCCACAGGCCCCTCTAGGCCCTGGTTAGTTGGCTCTGTTGGTCTTCCGGGGAGCTGTTGCCACTTCTACACCATTATAGCCTCCCCTCCGCATTTCCACTAGACTCCCTATGCTTCACCCAATGTTTTGCTTGAGTCTCAGCATCTGTTTTGAACCACTGCTAGGTGGAGCCTCTCAGAGGACAACTCTCCAAGTATAGTTAGTATCGTTAATAGTGTCAGGGATTGGCTCTCTTCCATAGGGTGGGCCTGGGATTTGGCCGTGCATTGGTTTGACATTACCTCAATCTCTCTATTACCTCTACCTGCTCTATCTTTATGCCTGCATATCTTGTAGGCAGGGTAAATTTTGGATCAAAGTTTTTGTGGGTATATTGGTGTTCTCTTCCCTCTACTAGGAGTCTTATCTAGTTAGAGGGTGTCCTCTTCAGACACTATGGCCCCTGCTACTAGGAGTCTCAGCTGAATCCCCCTCATATTTTCCCAGAGACCTAGTCTGACTTAGGTTTCCAGCTTGTTAACAGAGATGCCCCCACCCACAGTGTTTTTTCTTTCTGTAGGCATTCTGTTCCCCCATCCTGACTCTCCCCAGGTCTGATCTCCTCCCTTACTTCTCTCTGTGTTCCCTCTCCTACCTTGTTTCCTGTCTTCAACTACAACCTCTACATAGTCTGTTTTCCCTTCTGAGGGAGGGTTAAACATCCTCCTTGGGTCCTCCTTGTTACTTATCTTCTATGCGGCTGTGTATTGTGGTATGTTTATTTGTAGAGGAATGTTAATTCAGAACATGGCTTTTCTGGCAAGAGATCACATCCAATGTGATCCATCTGGTAAGAGACCATATCCAAAGATCTTCTAGGTCTGTGTGGTCAGGTGGAATACAAACATGCCTTTAATCCAGGACACAGAGGCAAACAGACCTGAGTTCAAGGCCAGCCTAGTATAGAACAAGTGTCAGGTAAAGAAAATCTTAGATCCAGGCATGGTGACACATGTCTTTTTTTATATACTTTTATTTTATTATACATATATAAAACAAACTACATACAGCAAGGAGAACCATGTGACAATCATGAGAATAATGAGTTCTATACATGTTACATTCGTAGTGACCTGGCCATCTGCATTCATCTTGTTTGAAGTGTTTTTCCTGTCTTGTTGGGTCTAAATTTCTAAATGAGATTTAATATCTATCCTATCTCAACTCTAATTACTTAACTTCTTTATCTTGATCTAAAACGATCTTTTCCCCTAACCAGCTAAACTTGGTTATAAAACTATACTATCTTGTTTTCAATGCCCCTCAGAGACTTGAGAAGGAATAAACCTTAAATTCCTGAGTGAACCAGCAGTGTGGGTTAGCAGCTCCCAAAATTGACTCTTTGTACAAAATGTACAAATTGACAGTTTACTGCCTGACCAGTCACCCAATACACTTTATAACGTTGGAGCCTCATCTTCAGCTTTCTAGTCTAATATTTCTGCCAGACTTGTTCACAGGGCAGGAACTATTGAGGACTTGCTTACCCTGACTTGGCAGAGTGCCGCCATTGACTCTGCCTGCATCTAAGTTGCCCATTTTAGGCAGATTCTGTTTGTGGCAGGAATGAGAACATTTTGCCCAGTGGCTATTTTGCCACCTTTGAAACCATGTCCATAAGGAGGCTCTTTGATGCTCATCATCATCTTTGAGGCCAGCTGGGTGTTGTCAGGAGTTAACTTGTCTTGTTGTCGAAGAAATTTAGGATTGTAAGAACAACTTTAAATGCCATATTCTGTGTGTCTCTGAGGCTTTTGAAGACCTTATTCAACTATTTTACCTCATATATTGATAGAGTCATATCTTTCTGTTAGACTTAGGATATATATTCTTGTGTTAAAATCTGCCAAGTATTTGACATGCCCATGTTTTGTATCAATATACTAAACTCTATAGCAATGACTTAGACATAACCTTCATTCTAAGTAACAATTAAGGCCTTGAGTTAAGGAGTAGGTTCAATCATCCAGCTTTTGTTCTATCCTCCCTCTATGTTCCTAAATATCCCTTTTTTTCTTTTTGGCTCCCATTTTCTTGCCTACGTATGCAAGATAAAGGCAAAGAGAGACGTTCCTATGTTTTCCCTAATTTTTTCTCTGTATAAGACCAATAATGACTTATGACCATCTCCCAATGAGAACAAGCATTTGTAGATCAAGTGAGCATACAGCAATCTATACACACACACACACACACACACACACACACACACCGCCTTTGAGAGAATGGGGCATCATTCTCTTAAGGTTTATTCAGGTTCAATTGGGGCACATAATACTTTGGAGTGGGGCCCCCAAAATTGGAGGGAATGATTAAGCAATCTAATGATTGCATTTGTGGTTCAGTTTCTAAATGTTGAGAGATTCCAGGCTTAGTAGGAGATTGCAATGGTGGTCCAAATTGGATCAGAAATTTTCTACAATGTTGTCCAGGAAGCTGTCCAACTCTGATGAGTAAAAGCAACAGAATCATCTGGGGCTGGAACTAGAAGGATGCAGGATGTCAGTGTCCATCGTGCTGGGAGGAATGATTCCTGTCAGGTCTGATCCAGCTGGTTATTTTGTTCTGAAAACATAATTTCTCACAAGTATTATACAGTTCTAACATTATAATTGTATGAGGTGTGCAGGATGCACAGAACAATTAAAGTTAGTTTTCTGGTCATTGTATGGGTCAACATAAGGCATTTGCAAATCTTCCTTCTTGCCTTACTAGTAATGGCCTCTAATAGTAAGTCACAGAGAATCTGTGGTCCACATAGGCCTCTCTATGCCTATACATTTGTATCTCTGCCATTCTCAGGACTATTCCCATGTAGTGGGATTAGGAATGTAAATTACCTGCCTGTTCTGTAGTTTGAGTTCTTTATATCCCAATTGTGGGCCCCTATCTCATCCCCTCCTGATCCCACCCCCTCCCTCATCTACCCCCGATCCCATCTCCTCTCTCATTCCCTTTCCCTGCCTCCCCTAGTCCTTAGATAGGGGAGCTCTCCTCCCCTAACATCTGATCTTAGCTTATCTAGTATCCCCTGTACTATATATGACCTCTTCCTCTGTGGCCTGATTGGGCCACCCTACACACTCTGGACTCTGTCCAGTGTCCAGCTTTAAGTCTCTGTAATTGTCCCTGTAGTCTGCTGAGAGGAGTCTCTCCTAGGATGTCTATGTTGGTTTAAAATCCACATATGAGTGAGTATATACCATGCATGTCTTTTTGGGTTATCTTGCTTAGGATGATCATTTCTAATTCCATCCATTTGCCAGCAAAATTCAAGATTTCCTTGTTCTTAATAGCTGAAGAGTATTCCATTGTGTAGATGTACCACAGTTTTTTAAATCCATTCTTCAATTGAGGGACATCTCGGTTACTTCTGTGTTCTGGCTATTACGAATAAGGCTGCCATGAACATAGTTGCACAAATGTCTTTGTTCCATGGTAGGGCATCTTTTGGGTATATACCCAGGAGTGGTATAGCTGGGTCTTGGGGTAAAGCTATTCCCAACTTTCTGAGAAAGCTCCATATTCCTTTCTAGAGAGGCTGAACAAGTTTGCACTCCCACCAGCAGTGGAGAAGTGTTCCCCTTTCACCACATCCTCTCCAGCATGTATTGTCATTCGAGTTACTGATCTTCTCTAATCAGATAGGTGTAAGATGGAATCTCAAGGTTGTTTTGATTTGCATTTCCCTGATGAGTAGGGATGTTGAGCAATTCTTTAAGTGTTTCTCAGCCATTCAATATTCCTCTTTTGAGAATTCTCTGTTTAGTTATGTACCCCATTTTTCAATTGGGTTGTTTGGTTTGGTAGTGTTTAATTTCTTGAGTTTTTTATATACTTTAGATATCAGCCCTTTGTCAGATGGAGGATTGGTAAAAAAAAAATTTTTTTTCCCAATCTGTGGGCTGTCGCTTTGTTCTGCTGACAGTGTCTTCTGCCTTGCAGAAGCTTCTCAGCCTCATAAGGTCCCATTTATTAATTGTTGATCTTAGAGCCTGAGCTGTTGGTGTTCTGTTCAGGAATTTGTCTCCTGTGCCAATGAGTTCTAGGGTCTTACCCACTTTTTCTTCTAACAGATTTAGTGTGTCTGGTTTTATGTTGAGGTCTTTAATCCACTTGGACTTTAGTTTCATACAGGGTAATAAATATGGATCTATTTGCATTTTTTTACATGTAGACATCTAGTTGGACCAGCCCCATTTGTTGAAAATGCTTTCTTTTTTCCATTGAATCATTTTTGGCTTCTTTGTCAAAAATCAAATGGCCATATGTGTGTGGATGTATATCTGGGTCCTCAGCTCTATCCCATTGGTCAACTGGCCTATTTCTATACCAGTACCATGCTGTTTTTATTACTGTTGCTCTATACTACAGCTTGAGATCAGGGACGAAGATTCCTCCGGTAGATCTTTTATTGTATAAGATTGGTTTAGCTATCCTGGGTTTTTTGTTTTTTCATATGAAGTTGAGGATTGATCTTTCAAGTTGTGTAAAATATTGTATTGGTATTTTGATAGGGATTGCATTGAATCTGTATATTGCTTTTGGTAGGATGGCCAATTTTAGTATGTTGATTCTCCCAATCCATGATCATGGAAGATCTTTCCATTTTTTAATATCCTCTTCCATTTCCTTCTGCAGAGACTTGAATTTTTTTTTTTTCAGATAAGTCTTTCACTTGCTTGGTTAGATTTACACCCAGACACTTTATATCGTTTGAAGCTATTGTGAAAGAAGTGGTTTCCCTAATTTCTTTCTCTGTCCTTTTGTCATCTGTATACAGGAGGGCTACTGCCTTTTTTGTGTTATTTTGTATCCTACCACTATGCTGAAGTTGTTTATCAGCTATAGGAGTTCTTTGGTAGAATTTTGAGGGGCGTTGATGTGCACTATCATTATCATCTGCAGATAGTGAAACTTTAACTTCCTCCTCTCATATTTGTACCCCCTTGATCTCCCTTAGCTGTCTTACTGCTCTAGCTAGGACTTCAAGTACTATACTGACGAGAACTAGAGAGAGTGGGCAGCCTTGTCACGTCCCTGATGTCAGTGGGATTGACTTAAGTTTCTCTCCATTTAGCTTGATGTTGGCTACAAGCTTGCTGTATGTTGCCTTTACTATGTTTAGGTATGTGCATTGCATTCCCAATCTCTCTAAGAATTTTAACATCAAAGGGTGTTGGATTTTATCAAATGCATCTTCTGCATCAAAAGAGATGATCATGTGTTTTTTCCCCTTCAGTTTGTTTATGTTGTTGATTACATTGATGGATTTCCATATATTGGACCACCCCTGCATGCCTGGTATGAAGTCTATTTGGGCATGATCGATGAGATTTTTGATGTGATCTTGGATTCAGTTTGACAGAATTTTAGTGAATGTTTTTGCATCTATGTTCATAAGGGAAATTGGTCTAAAATTCTCTTTCTTTGTTGGGTCTTTGTGTGGCTTAGGTATTAAGGTTGCTGTGGCTTCACAGAATGAGTTTGGTATTGTTCCTTTTGTTTCTATTTTGTGGAATAGTTTGAGGAGTATTGGTATTAGTTCTTCTTTGAAGGTCTGGTATAATTCTGCGCTGAATCCATCTGACCCAGGCCGTTTTTTGGTTGGGAGACTTTTGATGACTGCTTCTATTTCCTTAGGGGATATAGGGCTGTTTAATTTGTTTGCCTGATCTTGATTCAACTTTGGTAAGTGGAATTTATCAAGAAAATTGTCCATATCCTTTAGATTTTCAAATTTTGTGGCATATAGGCTTTTGAAGTAAGATCTAATGATTCTTTGCATTTCCTTGGTATCCATTGTTATGTCTCCCTTTTCATTTCTGATTTTGTTAATTTGGGTACTCTCCCTTTGTCTTTTAGTTAATTTGGCTAAGGGTTTGTCTATCTTGTTGATTTTTCTCAAAGAACCAGCTCTTGGTTTTGTTTATTCTTTGTATTGTTTTCGTTGTTCCTAATTTATTGATTTAAGCCATGAGTTTGATTATTTCTAGTCAACTACTCCTCTTGGGCATGTCTGTTTTTTCTTCAAGAGTTTTCAGGTATTCCATTAAGTTGCTGTATGTGATGTCTCTAATTTCTTTATGAAGGCACCCAGTGCTATGAACTTTCCTCTTATCACTGTTTTCAGTGTGTCCCAAAGGTTTGGATATATTGTGCCTTCATTTTTATTGAATTCTAGGAAGTCTTTAATTTCTTTCTTTACTTCATCCCTGACTCAGTTGTCATTGAATAGAACATTATTCAGTTTCCATGTGTTTATAGGCTTTTTGTTAATTCTATTATTGTTGATGCTCAGCTTTAGGCCATGGTAGTCTGATAAGATGCAGAGGATTATTTGAATTTTTTGTATCTATTTAGGCTTGTTTTGTGGCCAATTATATGGTCTAATTTGGAGAAGATTCAATGTGGCATGGAGAAAAAGGTATAATCTTTTCTGTTTAGGTAAAAAGTTCTGTGGGTGTCTGTTAGGCCTGTTTGATTCATGACCTCTGTTAGCTGATTATTTCTCTATTTAATTTCTGCCTTGAGGTCTCCCATCGTTATTGTGTTGGGATCAACGTGTGATTTAAACTTTAAAAGTATTTCTTTTATGAATGCAGGTGCTCTAATATTTGGGGCATAGACATTCAGGATTGTAATGTCCTTTTGGTGGATTTGTCCTTTGATTAGAATAAAGTGTCCTTCTCAATCTGTCTTGATAATTTTTAATTGAAAGTCTACATGAAAAGATATTAGAATGGTTACTCCCACTTGCTTCCTGGGTCCATTTGCTTGGAAAAATCTTTTTCCAGCTCTTTACTCTTAGGTAATGTCTGAATTTGTTGCTGTGATGTGTTTCTTGAATGCAGCAGCATGATGGATATTGTTTTGCATGCATTTTGCTAGCCTGTGCCTTTTTGCTGGGGAGTTGAGGCCATTGATGTTGAGAGATATTAGTGACCAATGGTTCTTGGATCCCTTTATTGTGGAGTTAGTGGTGATTATGTGTGGCAGTGTGTGTTTTGGCTTTTCTGATGTGAGAATATTTCTATACTGTGGTTGACCTCATTGCAATGTAGTTTTCTTTCTACTATTTTCTGTGGAGCTGAGTTGGTGTTTAGATACCATTTAAATTTGATTTTGTCATGGAATATCTTGCTTTCTCCATCTTTATGATTGAAATTTTTACTGGATATAGTAGTCTGGGTTGGAATCTGTGGTCTCTTAGTGTCTGGGTGACCTCAGCACAGGCTCTTCTGGCTTCCATGATTTCTGTTGAAAAGTCAGATGTAATTCTGATAGATCTGCCTTTATATGTTACTTGGCCTTTTCCCCTTGCTGCCTTTAATATCTTTTCTTTGTTCTTCAGATTTAGTGTTTGATTATTATGTGGCAGGAAAAATTTCTTTTCTGATCTAGCCTATTTGGTATTCTGTAGGCTTCTTGTATGTTCAAGGGTATCTCTTTCTTTAGGTTGGGGAAATTTTCTTCTATGATTTTCTTCTTTTTATTTAATTAATTTATTCAGATTACATCTCAATTGTTATCCCATTAGTTGTATCCTGCCATTCCTCTCTCCCTCCCACTTTCACCCTATTCCCTTCCCCTAGGTCTATGACTGAGGAGGACCTCCTCCCCCACTATATGGTCATAGGCTATCAAGTCTCATCTTGGTAGCCTGCTTATTCTTTCTCTGAGTGGCACTAGGCCTCCCCACCTAGGGGAAGTGGTCAAATATGAGGCACCAGAGTTCAGGTCAGAGTCAGTCTCTGCTCTCCACTCAACTGTGGGGAATGTCCTGTCCATTGGCTAGATCAGAGTAGGGGTTCAGTGTTTGTTGCTTGTATTGTCCTTGGTTGGTGCAGTACTTTGAAGTTTCTAAGACCCTCTGGATCCATCTATTTCCCCATTCTCCTATATTTCTCTCACCTAGAGTCCCAATAGTATGTCCTCACATGCATTCCAATCTCCTGGTAAGTGAAGACTTTCATGGACATGCCATTTGGGCTAGTGTCCAATTATAAGTGAGTATATACCATGTGAGTCTTTCTGCTTCGAGGTTAACTGACTCAGTATGATCATTTCTAGTTCCATCCATTTATCCACAAATTTTGGGATTTCCTTGTTTTTAATAGCTAGTACTATTCCATGGTGTAAATGTACCACAGTTTTTTTTTTTAATCCATTCTTAAACTGAGGGACACTTAGGCTGTTTCCAGGTTCTGGCTATTATGAAAAAGGCTGCTATGAACATGTTTGAGCATATGTCCTTGTTGTGTGGTGGAGCATCCATCTTCTGGGTATATTCCAAGGAGTGAAATAGCTGGATCTTGAGAAAGCCCTATCCCCAGTTTTCTGAGAAGGCACCAGATAGATTTCCAAAGTGGCTGTACAAGTTTGCATTCCCACCAGGAATGAAGGAGTGTTCCTCTTTCTCCACATCCTCGCCAGCATATGGCGAGGATTCTTTATCTTAGCCATTCTGATGGAATCCGGAGTCATTTTGATTTGCATTTCCCTGATGACTAAGGAGGTTGAGCATTTCTTTAAGTGTTTCTCAGCCATTTGATATTCCTCTGTTGAGAAATCTCTGTTTAGTTCTGAGTCCCATTTCTCAATTGGGTTATTTGGTTTGGTGGTGTTTAATTTCTTGAGTTCTTTACATATTTTGGGTATTAGACCTTTGTCAGATGTAGGGTTGGTGAAGATCTTTTCCCAGTCTGTAGGCTGTCGCTTTGTTCTGTTGACAGTGTCTCCTGTGTCTTCTCAGCTTCATGAGGTCCCATTTATTGATTGTTGATGTTAAGGCCAGGGCTATTGGTGTTCTGTTCAGGAAGTTGTCTCCTGTGCCAGTGTGTTCCAGGCTCTTCCTTACCTTTTCTTCTAACTGATTTAGTGTCTCTGGTTTTATGTTGAGGTCTTTAATCCACTTGGACTTGAGTTTTGTGCACGGTGATAAATATGGGTCCAACTGCATTTTTCTACATCCAGTTAGACCAGCACCATTTGTTAAAGATGCTATCCTTTTTCCATTGAATAGATTTGGCTTCTTTGTCAAAAAACAAATGACTATATGTGTATGGATTCATTTTTGGGTCTTCAATTTGATTCCATTGATCAACTAGCCTATTGCTGTGCCAGTACAATAATTACTGTTGCTCTATAGTACAGCTTGAGATCAGGTATGGAGATTCCTCTGGAGGATCTTTTACTGTATAGGATTCTTTTAGTTAGTCTGTGTTTTTTGTTTTTCCATATGAAATTGAGAATTGATCTTTCAATGTCTTTAAAATTTTTTGTACGTATTTTGATAGGGATTACATTGAAATGTAAATTGCTTTTGGTAAGATGGCCATTTTTACTATGTTAATTCTCCTGATCCATGAACAAGGGAGATCTTTCCATCTTCTGATGTCATCTTCAATCGCCTTCTTCAGAGGTTTGAAATTTTTTTCAAACAAGTCCTTCACTTGCTTGGTTAGAGTTACTTCTAGATATTTTATACTGCTTTTGGCTATCTTTAAGGGTGTGGCTCCCCTAACTTCTTCCTCTGCATGATTTTCATGTGGATATAGGAAAGATACTGACTTTTTTGAGTTAATTTTGTATCCAGCCATTTTGCTGAAGGTGTTTATCAGCTGTAGGAGTTCTCTGGTGGAATTTTGGGAGTCACTTATGTACACTATCATATCATCTGCAAATAAGGATAATTTGACTTCCTCCTTTCCCATATTTGATCCCCTTGATCTCCTTTTGTTGTCTTATTGCTCTGGCTAGAACTTCAAGATCTATATTGAAGAGATATGGAGAAAGTGGGCAGCCTTGCCTGGTCCCCGATTTTAGAGGAATTTCCTTGAGTATCTCTCCATTTAATTTGATGTTGGCTAATGGCTTGCTGTATATAGCCTTTATTATGCTTAAGTATGTGCCTTGTATCCCTGATGTCTCCAAAATTTTAAATGTGAATAAGTGTTGTATTTTGTCAAATGCTTTTTCTGCATCAAAGGAGATGATCATGTGGTTTTTTCTTTCAGCTTGTTTATTTGATGTATTACATTGATAGATATTTCCATATATTAAACCATCCCTGCATGCCTGGAATAAAGCCTACCTGGTCATGGTGAATGATATCTTTGATATGTTCTTGTATTCAGTTTGCCAGTATTTTATTGAGTATTTTTTCCCATCAATGTTCATAAGAGAAATTGTTCTGAAATTCTCTTTTTTTGTTGGGTCTTTGTGAGGTTTAGGTATCAATGTGACTGTGGCCTCATAGAATGAATTTGGTAATGTTCCATCATTTCTATCTTTTGGAGTAGCTTGAAGAGTATTGGTATTAGCTCTTCTTTGAAGGTCTGTTAGAATTGTGTGCTGAAACCATCTGGCCCTGGGCTTTTTGGTTGGGAGACTATAACTGACTGCTCCCATTTCTGTAGGAGAAATAGGACTATTTGCTTTGTTTACCTGACATTGATTCAATTTTGGCAAGTGGAATCGATCAAGAAAATTGTCCATTTTCCTTAGATTTTCAAATTTTGTGGCATATATACCTTTAAGTAGGATCTTATGATTCTTTGTATTTCTTCAGTGTCTGTTGTTATGTCTCCCTTTTCATTTCTGATTTTGTTAATTTGGATAGTGTCTCTCTGCCTTTTAGTTAGTTTGGCTAATGGTTTGTCTATCTTGTTGATTTTCTTAAATAATCAACTTCTGGTTTTGTAGATTCTATGAATTGTTCTCTTTGCTTCTAATTTATTGATTTCAGCCCTGAGTTTTATTACTTCCAGACATCTACCCCTCTTGGGTGTTTCTGCTTTTTTTTTCTAGGGCTTCCAGGTGTTTCATTAAGTTGTTTATATGGGATGTTCTCAATTTCTTTATAAAGACACTTAGTGCTTTGAATTTTCCTCTTAGCTATTTCATAGATAAAACCACTTTCAACCAAGGTCCTGAGACAGGCCAGTAATTGACTTTTTAAGTGTGTGCCCTACCTTTCAGATCTATCATACCTTAAACAACAGTGGGTGTCAGCCTCCCATGGTAGAAGGTCCTCCAACACAGTTTTGGTTGTAGCCCTGCTCAAAGAAAACAACTTTCTTGTAATACATAGATAAGTACTGTTAAGAATTTCACATGGGCACGCAGGCAATGGTGGCATACACCTCTAATCTCAGCACTCGGGAGGCAGAGGCAGGCAGATTGCTGTGAGTTCAAGAGAAGCCTGGTCTAAAAAGTTAGTCCAGGACAGCCAAGGCTACAAAGAGAAACCCTATCTCAAAAAACAAACAAACAAAAAATACTGAAAGCTTAAAATGTTGCCAGCCTGGTCTACACAGTGAGTCCAAGACAGCCAAGGCTAACACAGAGAGACCCTGTCTTGAAAAAAACAAAAACAAAAAATACAAGCAAACAAAAAAAGAATTTCACATAGGGAAATAAAAGTGCAAGGTGCTAACATGCCTCACCATAGCTGGGTCTCTTTCATAGTCATTGGAGCAAAGTAGGCCAGGGTTAACCATCGCCAGAATGTCCATCATGTTCATTACAGACCATGTCTAGAATCTCACAAGGCTTCTAGGTAATTGTGCCTTGTGAGCAATAATTGTCCACCTGAGTGACATATATGGGTTACTAGGGCAGTATTTACCATTCACACAAAGTCTTCAATAGAATGTGGATCCAGTGCTTCCTCTGAAGGGTGACTTTTCCGTTGATGGCATCTATTCTGAGAATTTTTGATGGCTTCGTGGAGTTTATTAGTAGTGTATGACAAGCTATTTCATAAACAGGAACGCTGACCACCAGCCACTCTACACGGCAGTGATAGCGCACTGGCGGTATCACTTCCTATGTATCTATTCATTTATTTTAAACAATAACAAGAGGTGAACAAAGGAGCTTTCATTGTCATAGGAACTGTACCTATGCATTCCCTCATTGAGTCAACTTTTGGATCATCATTTGACTTACCTCTAGGCCTTGAGATCCATGGTAAGAGCCCATCAATGTACTACCTTAAGACTTCACTGTAGGCCCCATTATGTCTAGGAAGGCTTTGTATATATTGCTCAAGTATAAGCACCAATTATCATTTTTTATGTTGTGCTCATTATCACGGCCTCTTGGCAGTAGCTTTTATTGCAGACTTCATAATTTGGTACTTAATAGACAGATTCTGTCATTTGCAATGACCTGACTTTATGAGATGTTTTGCCTTTTATGGTGTGAGATAAAAGAAAGTGTCCCCTCATATTTGTGATTTAATTTTATTTTTGAAATATGAGGAACATGCACATGATTCGTAACCTTAGGCATGAAAAAATGTATAGTTAGAGAAATACCTTGGGCCTTCCTGCTTTGTTTTGCAGCTAACAGTGTGTACTGCTTTCTGTGTTTCACTTATATCTTCTTTGCTAAAAATAATTACATGCAACTTTCTCTTTTATCTGCATTATTTACCTCTCTTTCTTGCATAAAGTTCAGTGTACAAACCCGTTCCTCCAGGTATATTCTCCTTTCCAATCCATTTTTGGCTTTATATACAGTTGTTTTATCAATGTAGTGTGACCATAGCATGTAATATGTACTAGCCTTAAGATAATGTATAATATATCTATTCAGACTCATTTTTCATGAGTGAACATGTATATTTTTATTTTCAACTACAGACAGTGAAATAATGAATAAACCCACACATGCATTGCTATTATTTTGCATATTAAATGTATGTGATCTATAATATATAAGCAATTTAAGAAAAGTAGAGGGCCTGGAGAGATTACTGTGCAGATAAGAGTGCTTTACCTTTTCCAAAGGACCTAAAATCACTTCCCACCTCCCATATATGGTGGCTCAAGCCTACTTATAACTAGAGCTCCAGGGTATCTGATGCTGTCTTCTGGCATTGAAGGCATAGACACCAATACACATAAAATTACATCCAAAGGTAAGAAGAGTAAATACTAACTTATTATGCCTATAAAACATAAAATGACAAAGTTTACTAGATATTCACTGGAACTCTCTACCATTTTCTTGTCATATCTGACATTGTGATCATTTATTTGTAACCCTGCAAAATAGCAGAGAATAACACTGTAAATTTGTTTGAAATCTGAAGTAGAGACTTTACAATAGTTACATTTTTCTGTTTGTTGCACTAATACTTCTCTTTCTGTAGCTCATGAAGAGAAATCAGACACAGTGGACCATGAAGAACCAACAGAAGCCAAAGTTCCAGCGGAGAGGCAAGATGATTCTAAAGAAAGAAGACTTACTGGTGAGCATAAAGATTATCTTACAGCTTTTTAAATGGATAATATGTATTCCACAGTGCTACTGTATACTAAAATCATCTCAATCACACCCAAACATTTTCTTTGATTCAAGAAATGTATTTTACTATGTGCGTTGTGGGAGTATTTCCTTTAGCCATGCAGTAACTGCCAGACAAAAGCCAAGGGATTCATTGCTTTTATTTAGTATTTCTAGGTGTAGCAATTTCGCAGACACAATTAGGTGCTGAGTATCTAGAAATGTGTGCTCCTTTTCACAAACTTCAGGAAGTTAGAGAGCTAAAATCTGGTCAACTCCACTAACCTGTGCAATGAATGTATTCTTCATGTTTCCACTGGTGTGCAGAATTGCTGCCGGAATTGTAAGCTAAATGTGCTTTACCAGGATTGATGAGGATAGTGCCAGTGGCCATGGTGGCCTCTTAGATGGGCTCCAAGACAATCTGTAGGTTTGGTTTCACTCAGGTGTTGAGCTCTGCTTGGTAAATTCATAGATTACTTCTGGTAACACCCCACTGATGGTAGCAAAAAGGGTTCCCATCCCAGAGAAGACACGCAAATAGCATCAATTCCTTTGTACTTGTTGGGGTCAATACAGGCCAAAGGTTGGCATTTAGCTACTTTGGAACAAGACAACATGTTCCTTCCAGCTTTCTTTGGTCCTTGCACCTTATTTGTAGTAATGGACAAATCATGCTGTATAAGATTCAGTGAACATGGATTCCTTGTTAGCTAGTGCCCTCACCTAGATCTGCCATTGGGCTATCACAATCTCCTAACAGAAGCAGTCACTGTCACTGAAATATTCGTGTTTCTGTGGTCTCTGCAGATGAATGTGAAATGAACTGGAGAGATTTTCTTTCTTTCTTTCTTTCTTTCTTTCTTTCTTTCATTCAGTCATTCATTCATTCATTCAGATAATGAGTACTAGAGGTAATGCTGTGGAAAACTTGTCAGACATTTGAACTCAGGGAATTTCAAACTTAGGTAGTTTTGGAGTCAAGGTTTGATATATCCCAGGCTGGTCTTCAGCTGGTTATGTAGCCAAAGACGGCCTCGAATCCCTCTGTGTCTACCTCTTGAGCCCTGAGACTCTAGGTGTGTGCCATACACACAGTTCCAAACAATTTTTCACAGATTGAACTAGATGTGTCCTTTGTGCAGATCCCTATTCAGATGTTGATGAAGCACTTAGTCCTGAGAGTCAAGGCTCAGTATCAGAGGCAGACACACAAACAAAGACGCAAAGACCTCACAAAAGAGAAAGACCCATTGGTAAGTAGAAATATTCCAGGTAGTTTTATTCTAACTAACCTTTTCAAGCAGTCTTTTATTTTGCTTCATGGATATGCATATAAGCATGTATGTACAGAAATCTTACCTTTTCACTAAAATGTTAGTTTCCTAAGTTAAGGAAGAGTTAAGAGTAGAACTGTGTAGCTCAGACTGGCCTTGAATTTGACTTCTCCTGCCTTCTCCTCCCAAGCAGAAGTTTAGACTCTATGATTATTTAATAGCCATAAAATGTGGTGTCCCTTGAGTCCCACTAACAAATAACTTCCCAAAGTGTGTCTTTTTCAGGGTTCTGATGTGTCTCTGGAGTTTTGTGGTAGCTCAAAAGAATATGCCCATGGTAGAATTTGAACAAGGTGGTTTTTGTTTGTTTGTTTGTTTGTTTTTGTTTTTTTGTGGTAGACTCAGAAGCAGAACATGAAAACATCATCTTATCCCTTAGCAACTCTGTAACATATGGGGGGAGAAAAAGAAAGGGGGGCTTCTAGAGATTGTGATATCCTGACCTGGGGAGCAGTGGCCTTCTGGTTGGCTATATGCTCCAGTCATAAAAATAGATATTATTGAGATAAGCAAGGTAAACACAAATAAGGAGCCAAAAAGTCTAAGGAGTCATCTCTCAAGCCTTGTTAGAGCATCTTCTTATTCATAGGCCCTAAAATAAAAAAGCCTTTCTGGTAACCTCACAGGTGTGCCTCAAGAACCTGCCGCAATGGAGGAAATGAGTTATATGAGTAATCCCAGCCACACCTTTTTAATGAGTTGAGTTATTAGTATCAGAAGCTTGGCAGTAGAGTCTAAAGTATCGTCTCATGCCTGTTATCAGAACCATAAATTTGACTTGGGTTTTAGAAGTACTTCTTAAATCTGCATAAACTAGGAAGCTTAGCATAGATAGAAAAAAATAGAACACTTAGTCCTTGAGCAATATCCTTACTAGGGTCCATTTGTGTGGTAACATCCATACGGCAGAAAGCAGGAACTTCCTCTAGATCATTTAGATGCCCTTGCCTATAGACTTATGACTTGACAGGGAAGCAGTTCAACAAGCCTGTGAAAGGATTTTAGTGGTGACAACAACTTATCCCTATAAACTTAAAGTGGTCTTGAACTTCTATGAAAAAGGACACTGTATGAAAAGGGATACTGGAGATACAAGTTTCTGCATATTAGTTTCTGTCTACTTGGAAAATAGTCATAGTGTATAAGACAAAACACAGTATCATGTGTCACATGATTGTACAACATTGAACTA
Organism: Acomys russatus; assembly: GCF_903995435.1. Classification (NCBI taxonomy): domain Eukaryota; kingdom Metazoa; phylum Chordata; class Mammalia; order Rodentia; family Muridae; genus Acomys; species Acomys russatus. The sequence goes on along the minus strand of NC_067162.1, from coordinate 53,206,723 downwards.
TGTAATTATGCCACAGCCAAGAACTCTGTGTGCACAAACATTCTTGTTACAGAGATTCCCTTTCAGAATTTTTGTTTCACTAATCTCAGTCATGACAACAGCTTTATTTTTCTCCCTAGGAAGCTGTTTTGGGTAATAAATGTGACAGATATACTGGAGATTTCTATATTACATACCCAATTAAAAAGACTTAAAACCATTCCTTTGGTGCCTAAGGCTGAATGCAAATGAGAGGCTTGAAGTGAAAGTGTCTCTAGACCACGTTGTCAACTAACTAGGGTCAGAGATTACTATGGCACCCTCACCCTGAACATCCAGGAATGGTGCCACTTAGCATTGTTAGGTTCCAGTGTGTCTTCCTATCATACAGTGCTGGCTTAATGCTAACTGCTTTTCTATTCCGTGTCGGTAAAACCTGGATATCACTGTAAATCAACTGGCATAGGCTTACAGAGGGGTTTATTTTAGCTAGGTAAGCATTGTCAAGATGCCTTGGTGGGTAAAAGCAGTTGCTATGCAAGGCTGATGATCTAAGTTTGATCACAAATCCCATGTAAGGTAAGTGGAAATGCCACAAAGTTGTCTGACCTCCATAACATACACACATACACCACACACACACACACACACACACGTACATACACAATAACAATAATCAATAAAATTAGTCTAGCTAGGTAACCAGTGAAGGTGGTAGAAATAAAACTAGAAGTCAAAGTCTGAAAATAGATCTTCACATTTTTGTCCTCACTCTACCATGGCTTGGGAGAAGCCCATAGTGTCTCTGCAAATAATGGACCTATCATTTTTCCCAGTACACAGGCCATCATGTAAGTACAAAATATGGTACCTAGCAAGGAAGTAGAAAGTCATATATTCCTCCTTTTTTGGGCAGTGTAGCTGCCAAGGCTCTGAGGAAAGTTGTATAGTGACAAGTCTACACTGTGCCACTCCCCCTTACTAAGATAAACAAAATTCCATCCCTTATTGTGGAAGCAAGTTGTCCAGGTTGCTAAGGTTTCTGCATGGCTAGACAACATGATCCACGGGACGTTCTCACAACAGCCCAAGTCTTAAAGACTCACTGTATCACAGGCATGCTTACAGCCAGTAACTACTGTGAGGCTTAGCATGCAAAGCACCCATCACCTTAGGACCATAAGCTATAAACAAAAACTTATCGCAACTCAGACCTTTTTCTCAAGTCCGTGGGTTGGAGCTTGTATACATGGACATTCTGGTAAGCAAATACGGAGTTAGAAAAGATTTCAAATGTGATACATAGCTTCAAGAATGCCCTGAGGGGCCTGCCATCACATTTTGAGGCCAATGATATAATTAGAAGAATATTGAGTAGGACCCTGTCTTGCAATTGGAGCACCCACCCTCCTGAGAATATCAGAATCAATCACTCTGTCCAAACCCTGTTTCTTCTAGAAAAGCTTTGTGCATCTACCACTACTTTTTCTTGGGGTGTCCTATACTATTTATTTCTTCTGATCTGGAAGTGTGGTTGTCTTAAGTATACCACACAGAACACTGTGGCACAAGACCCAGAAGCGGAAGGGTATAGGTAAGTCAGCTGGTACAGACCACAGGCAAAGGTACAACTTTTGAACCTATATTGGACAAGTTCTTGTAGCAGTTGAAAATCACACAGGTTCACACACAAGTACTTGGGCAGCTGGTCAGGACCGATTTCCTTCAGAAATCTTTGTGTCTAGATAGTGAAGGCCACAAGTGCAGGACTCCAAGCACTATGATGTACCAGGTGACTTTCCTTGACCTGTGGTCAAGGCGGGTTAGCTCAGGAAAGTCAGACCCTGAGACACAGGACTTACTCAGTGTTCCCAGGGATAGAGCAAAAGGGCATCCACAGTAGAAGCACAGGAATTATACATGATGGCTCAGGATGCCTACACTATGTTCAGAAATTCTTATAGTGGCAGGTGCTGGGTTTTCTGGTTTTTGTTTTTGTTTTTGTTTTTTTGTTTTTTTTTTTTAAGACAACAAAACAATCTCAAGGTAACAAGTTAACCATGACTTTCTTTCTTTCTTTTTTTTTTTTTTTTAAGATTTCTTTATTTATTTTTTTCCATTTTATTATTTTATTCATATTACATCTTGATTGTTAGCCCTTCCCCTGTTTCCTCCCATTCTTCCTCCCTCCCACTTCCCCACTTCTCCCCTCCCCTATGTCTGTGATTGAAGGAGACCTCCTCCCCCTATATATGCTCTTAGAATATCAAGTCTCTTCTTGGTAACTTGCTATCCTTCCTCTGAGTGCCACCAGGCCTCCCCATCCAGGGGACGTGGTCAGAAAAGGGGCACCAGAGTTCATGTGGGAGTCAGATCTCACTCTCCACTCAACGGTGGAGAATATCCTGTTCGTCGGCAAGGTCTTGGTAGGGGTTCGAAGTTTAATGCTTATATTCTCCTTGGCTGGTGCCTTAGTTTGAGGAGGACCCCAGGACCCAGATCTGCCTGTCATAAAGTTCTTCTTGTAGGTTTCCAGGACCCTGTGGGTCCTACTATTTCCTTATTCTTCCATGTTACTCTTGCCTAAAGTCTCAATAGGATGTCCTCTCCTCTGACCCACTTTCTTGGTAAGTAAAGTTTTTCATGGTACGTATCCCTTGGACTAGTGTTTTGATATAAGTGAGCATATACCATTTGTCTCTTTTTGCTTCTGGGTGAACTCATTCATTATAATACTTTCTAGATCAATCCATTTGTCCACAAATTTTGAGAATTCCTTGTTTTTAATACCTGAGTAGTATTCCATCGTGTTTCTTAGTCCATTCTTCTACTGAGGGACACTTAGGCTGTTTCCATGTTCTGGCTATTATGTATAAAGCAGCTATGAACATGGTTGAGCATATGTCCCTGTTGTGTTATAGGGCATTTTCTGGGTATATTCCAAGGAGTGGGATAGCTGGGTCTTCAGGAAGCCCTAGTTCCATTTTTCTGAGAAAGAGCCAGATAGCTTTCCAAAGTGGTTGTACTAGTTTGCATTCCCACCAGCAATGAAGGAGTGTTCCTCTCTCTCCACATTCTCGCCAACAGGTGGTGTCATTTGAGTTTTTGATCTTAGACATTCTGATAGGTGTAAGATGGAATCTCAGTGTCGTTTTGATTTGCATTTCTCTGATGACTAACAAGGACGAGCATTTCTTTAAGTGTTTCTCGGCCATTTGATATTCCTCTGCTGAGAATTCTCTGTTAAGTTCCGAGCCCCATTTCGCAATTGGGTTGTTTGGTTTTGTGGTGTTTAATTTCTTGAGTTCTTTATATATTTTGGCTATTAAACCTTTGTCAGATGAAGGGTTGGTGAAAATCTTTTCCCAGTCAGTAGGCTGTCGCTTAGTTCTACTGACAGTGTCTCCTGCCTTACAGAAGCTTCTCAGCCTCATGAGGTCCCATTTATTAATTGTTGACATTAAGGCCTGGGCTGTTGGTGTACTGTTCAGGAAGTTGTTTCCTGTGCCTATGTGTCCCAGGCGCTTCTCCATTTTTTCTTCTAACTGAATTAATGTCTCTGGTTTTAAGTTGAGGTCTTTAATCCACTTGAACTTGAGTTTTGTGCATGGTGACAAATAAGGGTCTAATTGCCTTTTTCTACATGTAGACATCCAGTTAGACCAGCACCATTTGTTGAAGATGCTGACCTTTTCCCATTGAGTAGATTTGGCTTCTTTGTCAAAAATCAAGTGAGCAAATGTGTGTGGATTCATCTCTGGGTCTTCAATTCGATTCCATTGATCCACCGGCCGATTGCTTTGCCAGTACCATGCTGTTTTTATTACTGTTGCTCTGTAGTACAGCTTGAGATCAGGTATGGAGATTCCTCTGGAAGACCTTTTATTGTATAGGATTGTTTCTGCTATTCTGGGTTTTTTATTTCCCCATATGAATATGAGAATTGATCTTTCAATATCTTCAAAATATTTTGTGGGTATTTTGATAGGGATTGCGTTGAATCTTCAAATTGCTTTTGATAAGATGGCCATTTTTACCATGGTGATTCTCCCAATCCACGAACAAGGTAAATCCCTCCATCTTCTGATGTCATCTTCAATCTCTTTCTTCAGAGGTTTGAAGTTTTTTTCGAATAAGTCCTTCACTTGCTTGGTTAGAGTTACTCCTAGATATTTTATATTGTTTGTGGCTATTGTGAAGGGAGTAGTTTTTCTAATTTCTTCCTCTGTCTGTTTGTCATTTGTATACAGGAAAGCTACTGACTTTTTTGAGTTTATTTTGTATCCTGCCAACTTGCTGAAGGTGTTTATCAGCTGTAGCAGTTCTCTGGTGGAATTTTGCGGGTCACTTATATACACTATCATATCATCTGCAAATAGGGATAATTTGACTTCTTCCTTTCCCATTTGGATCCCCTTGATTTCCTTTTGGTGCCTTATTGCTCTGGCTAGAACTTCAAGAACTATATTGAAGAGATATGGGGACAGAGGGCAGCCTTGTCTGGTTCCCGATTTTAAAGGGATTTCCTTGAGTATCTCTCCATTTAATTTAATGTTGGCTGTTGGTTTGCTGTATATAGCCTTTATTATGTTTAGATAAGTGCCTTGTATTCCCGATCTCTCCAGAACTTTGAACATAAATGGGTGTTGGATTTTGTCAAATGCCGTTTCTGCATCTAAAGAGATGATCACGTGGTTTTTCTCTTTCAGTTTGTTTATATGATGGATTACATTGATGGATTTCCATATGTTAGACCATCCCTGCATGTCTGGAATGAATCCTACCTGGTCATGGTGAATGATGTCTTTGATATGCTATTGTATTCGTTTTGCGAGTATTTTGTTGAGTATTTTTTCCCGTCAATGTTCATAAGAGAAATTGTTCTGAAATTCTCTTTTTTTGTTGGGTCTTTGTGAGGTTTAGGTACCAATGTGACTGTGGCCTCATAGAAGGAATTTGGTAGTATTCCGTCCATTTCTATCTTTCGGAATAGCTTGAATAGTATCGGTACTAGCTCCTCTTTGAAGGACTGGTAGAATTCTGCACTGAAACCATCTGGCCCTGGGCTATTTTTGGTTGGGAGACTATCAATGGTTGCTTCTATTTCTATAGGCGAAATAGGGCTATTTAATTTCTTTATCTGGTCTAGGTTCAATTTTGGCAAATGGAATCGGTCGAGAAATTTGTCCATTTCCCTTAAATTTTCGAATTTTGTGGCATAAATGCCTTTAAAGTAGGTTCTTATGATTCTTTGTATTTCTTCAGTGTCTGTTGTTATGTCTCCCTTTTCATTTCTGATTTTGTTAATTCGGATAGTGTTTCTCTGTCTTTTAGTTAGATTGGCTAATGGTTTGTCTATCTTGTTAATTTTCTCAAAGAACCAGCTCTTGGTTTTGTTGATTCTTTGGATTGTTCTCTTTGTTTCTAATTTATTGATTTCAGCCCTGAGTTTGATTATTTCTAGGCGTCTACTCCTCTTGGGTGTTTCTGCTTCTTTTTTTTCTAGAGCTTCCAGATGTGTTGTTAGGTTGTTTATGTGGGATGATTCCTTTTTCTTTTTGAAGGCACTTAGTGCTATGAATTTTCGTCTTAGTACTGCTTTCAATGTGTCCTACAAATTTGGTTATGTTGTTCCATCATTTTCATTGAATTTCAGGAAGTCTTTTATTTCTTCCCTTATTTCTTCCGTGACCCATGTGTCATTAAGTAGAAAGTTGTTTAGTTTCCATGTGTTAGTATGCTTTTTGTTATTTCTGTTGTTGTTGAAGTCCAGTCTTAGACCATGGTGATCTGATAAGATACAAGGTATTATTTCAGTCTTCTTGTATCTATTGAGGTTTGCCTCATGACCAACTATGTGATCAATTTTAGAGAACGTTCCATGGGGTGCTGAGAAAAAGGTATAATCCTTTGCATTTGGGTGGAAAGTTCTGTAGATATCTGTTAGATCCATTTGATTCATGACATTGGTTAATGAGGTTATTTTCCGGCTTAGTTTTTGAATCAAAGACCTATCCTTGAGTGAAAGAGGGGTATTGAAGTCTCCCACTATTAATGTGTGGGTATCGATGAGTGGGGCAAGCTTTGTTAATAACTGTTTTACAAATGTGGGAGCCTTTGTATTCAGAGCATAGATGTTCAAAATTGTGATGTCTTCTTGGTTGACTTTACCTTTGACGAGTACGAAGTGTCCATCCTCATCTCGTTTGATTAATTTTGGTTGGAAGTCTATTTTATTAAATATTAGAATGGCTACCCCAGCTTGCTTCTTGTGACCATTTGCTTGGAATATTTTTCCCCAACCTTTTACTCTGAGGCAATGTCTGTCCTTGTGGTTGAGGAGTGTTTCTTGAATGCAGAAGAATGTTGGGTCATGTTAATGCATCCACTCCGTTAGTCTGTGTCTTTTTATTGGAGAATTGAGACCATTGACGTTGAGAGATATTAATGACCAGTGATTGGTAAGTCCCTTCATTTTTGGTATTTGTAACAGTCAAGATTTTGTGAGGTTGTGATTTTGCAATGGTATATTTACCTATTTCCTATGTAGTTTTGGTTGTAGTTTGACCAGTTGGGGTGGAGTTTTCCTTCTAATAGCTTCTGTAAAGCCGGATTTGTGGCTAGGTACTGTTTGAATTTGTTTTTGTCATGAAATAACTTGTCTTATCCATCAATGGTTATCGATAATTTTGCTGGATATAGTAGTCTTGCCTGGTATCTGTGTTCTCTTAGGGTTTGCAGCACTTCTGTCCAGGCCCTTCTGGCTTTCATAGTCTCTGCTGAGAAGTCAGGAGAAATTCTGATAGGTTTGCCTTCATATGTTACTCGGCCTTTTTCTCTTGCCGCTTTCAATATTTTTTCCTTGTTCTGTATATTTTGTGTTGTTATTATTATGTGGCAGGAAGATTTTCTTTTCGGGTCTATTCTATTTGGTGTTCTGTATGCCTCTTGTATGCTCGTATGCATCTCTTTCTTCAAATTGGGAAAATTTTCCTCCATTATTTGATTAAAGATGTGTTCTGGGCTGTGGAGTCAGCTATCTACTCTTTCCTCTATCCCTATTATTCGCAAGTTTCATCTTTTCATGTTGTCTTTTAGTTCTTGAATGGTCTGTGTTAGGAACTTTTCAGATTTAGCATTTCCCTAAATGGTTGTTTCCAGTTCTGCAATTGTATCTTCAAGTCCCGATATTCGTTCTTCCATTTCTTGCGATCTGTTAGATAAGGCCACCTCTGAGATGTTCGCTTTCTTTTTTGATGCCTCTTGATCACGTTTTTCTTCTGTGTGTTCCTGCATCATAGCTTCCATTTTTATCTTCATGTCTTGTACTGTTTTAATGATTTCCATCATCTGGTTATTTATATTTTTCTGAAATTCTTCAAGTGCCTCTTTATATGACTCTTTTAACTCTTCAGCCCTCTTGTTTGCCTCCTCCTGCATTTGTTTACAGATTTTATTTGTTTCTTCCATTATCATCTTCTTTACTAAGGACTTGAGGTCATTTTCTTGCCTATCCATTGCTGTTAGGTTCTCTAGGTTGTTTTCATTGGGATTGTTGGGATCCGGAGATGCCAAATTGTTTTGGTTTTTGTTAGTGTTCTTTCGCTGTCCTCTTGTCATTTTGATGGCTCTGATGTTGGAAGGTATTTTGTAGTGACCTTCACTGGTTGAGAGTGGTTAATTGATGACTGATTATAGGTCAGGTGCTCTTGCCTGTGGGGATCAGGGAGTATTTCCGTGGAACAGGTAGGTGATCCGATTTCACTCCTGGTGAATTTCCTCTGCACCTTTGGCTCCAGGCTGAGTCAGCCAGAGTAGATATCTGTTTGGACTTTACTGCTGTAATTCAGAACAGCAGTTTTGGAACCTAGAATAAGGTCCGCACACAAACGTTCTGGTTGTGTAAGTTGATCCCAGCTGCCTGTCCTTCCTGTGGCTTTGTAGTCCACACCCCAGGTAGTTCAGATCATCTGGGGGTGTAGCTGTCTTCTACCTCTGTCTCTATACCCTGTAGCGGTGTCCAACCTCTCCCAGAACTATATGCCTGGAGGGACCAAGGTTGCTCTTGGTCAGCAATTAGACACTGCGAGCAAGACCCACGATAATGTGAGAGTACCTGCCTTGTTGGGGCCAGGAGCCTCAGCTAGGCTCTCTCGTTCGGGGAGTGCAGGGCAAGAGCCTTGTAGCTGGGAGGTTAGGGAGCTTAGGGTTGCAGAGCTCTGGCGGTTGCCCGTGGAACCAGATCTTCCTGCCGGGCTATGGCACTCCTCTAATGCTCTAGGTCAGCAATTAGACACTGCAAACACAACTCACCCATGTCTCGTCTCCCTATAATGTGGGAGTGCCTGCCTTGCTCAGGGCCAGGAGCCCTGGCTAGGCTCCTTTGTTCGGGGAGTGCAGGGCCAGTGCCTTGTGGCTGGGTAGGAACAATAGGGTTGTGGAGCTCTGGCGGAAGCCAGTGGAACCCGGTCTTCCCGCAGGGCTATGAGGTTCAGCTATTGCCGTAGGCACGACCCACGTCTCCTGATAGGTCTGTGGAAGCAGTCCAAGCTGGCTTCTCACTGCTTCTGTTTGCAGGCTCAGTCCGCTATGATTGGTGTTAGGTTGGGCCCCGGAAGGCCAGCGAGCTGCAGTCACGCTTTAGCTGTCTCTGTTGGGTCCCGCCACCTGTGTTTCCACTCCGCCTAGGCAAATATCCTCCGCAGTTTGGGGTGGTGTGGAAGGAGGACTTAGGGCAGATTCACCCTCTTCACTGAGACTCCTCTGGCTGGGGACTCCGGAAAATCCCCTCCCCAAACAGCGAGACTGTGCTTTATATACAGGCTGCAGTTTGCATGTGGATTCTGTTCCAGAGTTTGGAGAGTGCGTTTAGTACCTCCGGGATGTTGCTTGTCCCAAAGGGGGGGGGGTAGGCCCCCTGTTTGGTCTGTGGCCTTTGGGGCCCCACTCACCTACAGTTCTCAAAGTCCAACAATCTGTTGCTCCTCTTATGTCTCTGGTCTCCTTGGAGTAGATTGTGGCTTATTGGTCGGTGCCATCTTGGAATCCCCAACCATGACTTTCTTACTGCATTATTAAAAACCCTCCCTAGGTTCCATTTTGCCACCCCAAAGAGTCTCTGACAAGGGACGAACACAGTGCAGGATGCAGCATGGCAGGTGTCTCAGCTCCAGAGGCTTATGACTTATGAGGCCAAGATAGCTGGAATTCTAAGAAGCCCCACCTCCATAATCAGACAGTTTAGAATTGCCTAGCACGTGCCACTGCAACAACAAGTGACATAGATATAGATGATATAGAAATGGATGTAGATACAGATAAGACATAGAAATAGATATAGATGGTATAGATATAGGGTGTATATAGATTATATAGGTATAGATATATACATAGGTTAGGTATAAGTATAGATTAGATATAGATAGATATAGATATGGATGATATAGATTAGATATAGATAATATAGGAGACTAAAGAACTTCAGGATTAATTCATAACTTCTCACCCCAGTACACAGCCCAGCTTTATGTTCAGTATTATGTCCTTGAGTTACTGCTTTTGCTTTTTTCCTTTATACCTAAATTTTATTGTTTTCTGTTTTCATTTGATATCATATTTTATTGATTTAGATTTGTCTCCCAAATACTAAGAACCTGAACTCTCCCCACAAAGTGAAAATCCATACTTAAAGGGGTTTCATTTCTTGCACAGTTCTGGCCTCTCATTTTGTAGATAACCACCACCATCACTCCTCCTCTCTGTCCTGGAATGGTTTTGTAAAGATAGCCATCTCAGCTGGGCAAATGGTGCTGGCCTGGATGCCTATCATATAGAAAACAGGAACATGAAAACTAAGAGTTCAAAGCCATCACGGGCAATTTAGATCCTGTTTCAAAGTAAAAAGTAAAAAGAAGACTGGGAATTCTAGCTTAGTTGTTTAGCACTTGTCTCATAGGTACAAGGCTCCAGGTAAAACTCCAGTGCCACTAACGTAAGTAAATAACCATTGCTCCTTCATTTTCTAGTTATTCATCTTCCTAAACATGTAAGTTTAGGAAGGAGAGCATGCAAGTTTTCTCCATACCAGGCTTTTTCCTGGACATTGAACATGTGCATTTTCATTTCTGTTTCTGTGAATACACCTTAGCCTAAACTATATAGAAGTTAGAAACAAGTATAGAATAGATACCTAGAAATGTAAAGTGAAGCTCAAATATACAACCAATAACTATAGTTTCACAATTGGACCCTGTGGTAATTTATGTACAAGTATCAAAATGAGAGCAATTCTGCTGTACCATTATAATAACTTTGAAATATAGAGAACTGAAAATGGATCTATTTTCTAATAAGTAAAATACAATTCCTCATACAGCTTCTAATAAAAAAACAGAAAAACAGTTGGAACATCAAGAGTCAGAGTTGAAATCTGAAATCCAGTCAAAGAAACTAAAAGTTTCCAATTATGAAAATAGTAAGTATAAAATTTATAGTTAACTTTAAATTTAAAGTGTTAATCTTATCAAATCATTTTCTTTAGTTCATAAATATACACATGAGCATATAATTTATAGAAATTTTGTATCTTGACATAAAGTGTGAATCATCAGAATGATTAGAGAAACAAAGTGACCTGCATTTGTTTGACTTTTCTGGTTGTGGGGTCTCCTCCTGGCAGACTTGTGGGCTCAGGGTTTGCCAGGATCTAGCTACTCCCAGATGTTAATTTTCTGCAATCACAGGAAACTGTGACTCCAAAACCCAGTGGGCTCCGTTCCATGATCCTTGTCATAGATTTCAACTGCCAATCAAAGAGTCTGAGACAAGAAAAAGCACATTAGAAGCTCAGGAAAAGGGCTACTTGGGTTGCCTGTTGGAGGGTGTGCTGGCTAGTTCTTACGTCAGTTTGACATAAGCTAAAGTTATGTTAAACAAATTGAGGAGGGAACCTCAATTGGGAAAAATGTGTCCATAGATCAGGCCATAAGGCATTTCCTTAATAAGAAATTGATGGGGGAGGGCCACGCCCATTGTGAATGGAGTCATACCTAGTCCCGGGTTCAACAAGAAAGCAAGCTGAATGAACCATGGGAGCAAGCTGGTAAGCAGCACCCCTCCATGGCTTCTGCATCAGCTCCTGCCTCCAAGTTTCTGCCTTGTTTGAGTTTCTGTCCTGACTTCAGTGATGGGCTACAATGTGGACATGTAAGCCAAATCAACTCTTCCCAAATTTGCTTTTGATCATGCTGTTTCAGCACAGTAATAGTGAGCCTAAGGCAGAACGCTGCCAAGGCTTCCTGTCTGTCACCCAGACAGGTGAGCCCTCAAATAGCTGAGGAAGGCATGCAAGTGCTCCCGAAGCCAACTAGTGCCAGTGGCTATCATGTGCTAGGACAGAAAACTTATAACACTTGGAAGATATCTTCTTTGTGGCGAAATTGCCTCTTTCTCCCTAATTTCCCCCCAGACTTCATGTGAGTGTTAGCTCTCTGTCTCTGGCCTGCATTAATGGTCCCGCTGTGTTATAATAAGACCCCAGTGTCCCTGGCATGGCCTTTGTCTAGTCACAGAGAAGGGTGTGGTCAGGATCATGGGAGCCTGCTGTTTCTCAAGAGTGCTGCTTCTCCTGGGCCAACCCCTTTGGAAAGATGTAATGCTTTCCAAACGAGGCAAATCAAGCCTGATCATCTGTGTGGACAGGATGCTGACAAGAGTCATCTGCTTCATACCTGCTGCCTTCAGCTTGAATAATAGCCACTGTTGATAGCACAATGTCAGGTAATGCCAGGGGCAGCAATAGTACTGCAGGGTCAAGTCACCAATGACCAGTTGTTACCAAGCTCCTAAGACCAGCTGGTAAACAGAACTTCCTTAAGCCAGTGATGAGAGCAGGCATTTCTTATCCTGGAGGTAAGTGATACTGTTTCTGAGATGTCAAAGTGCCCAGCAGATTTACTGATATAATTCTAACTGCAGCAATTCTCAGGGGCCTTGTTGTCTGACAAGGACCCATTCAGAATTCACTGGAGGAGAAGAAACTGCACTTGTGTTAGTCGTGAGCACAGCCACTTGGAAGACCCAAGGGAGATTCTTTGAGCATGGAGGGTGAAACGCTCAGAAGCAAACAGTCATCCATACCATTTTATCTACCATGTATCATCTAGCCTATTTCTATGTTGTTACCACGCCATTTTTATTACTGCTGCTCTATCTAGTACAGTTTGAGATCAGGGATTGTGATTCCTCCAGAAGATCTTTTATTGTACAGGGTTAGTTTACTGTTTAGTTATTCTGTTTTTTTCTTCATATGAAGTTCAGAATTGTTCTTTCAAGGTCTGTAAAGAATTGTTTAGGTATTTTGATAAAGATTGCATTAACCTTGTAGGTTGCTTTAGGTAAGACGGCCATTTTTACTATGTTGATCTTCCCAATCCACAAGCGTGGGAGATCTTCAATTACTTTCTTCAGAGTCTGGAAGTCTTTTTCATACAAATCTTCCACTTGCTTGGCTAGAGTTACACCAAGATACACTAATATTATTTGTGACTATTGTGAAAGGTGTAGTTTGCTTAATTTCTTTCTCAGCCCGTTTGTCATTTGTATACAGGAGGACTACTGATATTTTGAATAAATCTTGTAGACAGCCATTTTGCTGAAGGTGTTTGTCATCTGTAGGAGTTCTCTTGTGGAATTTTGTGGGTCACTTATGTACACTATTATAACATCTGAAAATTGTGATACTTTGACTTCCTCATCTCCTATATGGATCCCCTTGATCTTCTTTTGTTGTCTTATTGCTCTGGCTAGAACTTCAAGAACTATATTGAAGAGATATGGAGACAGTGGACAGTCTTGTCTTGTCCCTGATTTCAGTGGACTAGATTTAAGTTTCTCTCCATTTAGTTTGATGTTGGCTATTGGCTTGCTGTATATTGTCTTTATTATGTTGAAGTATGTGCCTAGTATTCCTGATCTCTCCAAGATTTTTTTTTTTTTTTTTTTTTTTTTTTTTTGGTTTTTTGAGACAGAGTTTTTCTGTGTAACCTTGGCTGTCCCAGACTTGGTTTGTAGGTCAGAATGGCCTCGAACTCAAAGCAATCCTCCTGTCTCTGCCTCCCAAGTGCTGGGATTAAAGGTGTGTACGACCACACCTGGCTCTCTCCAAGATTTTAAACGTGAATGGGTGTTGGATTTTGTCAAATGCTTTTTCAGCATCTAAGGGGATGATCATGTGGGTTTTTAAAAATAACTTATTAATTTTTATTATAAACAGTTGTGAATTGCCATGTGGGTGTTGAGAATTGAACCTGGGTCAGTGCTTTTAACCCCTGAGCCATCTCTCCAGCCCCCTTGTGGGTTTTTTAAAAAGTTTGTTTATACGATGTATTACATTGACAGATTTACATATACTGAACCATCCCTGAATGCTTGGGATGAAGCTCATTTGGTCATGGTGAATGATATTTTTTATGTGTTCTTGGATTCCATCTGCAAGTATTTTATTGAGTATTTTTGCACCTATGTTCATAAGGGAAATTGGTGTGAAATTCTCTTTCTTTGTTGGGTCCTTGTGAAGTTTAGATACCAAGGTGACTGTGGCCCCATAGAATGAGTTTAGTAATGTTCCTTCCATTTCTATTTTGTGGAATAGTTTGAAGAGTGTTGGCATTAGCTCTTCTTTGAAGATGTGGTATAATTCTGTGCTGAAACCATCTGGCCCTAGGCTTTTTTTGGTTGGGAGACTTTTGATGATTATTTTCACAGCAAAATAGTTGTGTCCCTTTTGTACCTGTTGGATCTCAAAAATATGTAAAGTGTCTGTTATTCCATCCATCTTGGTTTCCTTGGTCCAAGTATTTTTGTGGGTCCATCCTTCACACACTGTCTCTTAAGCAGTTAGCCACACATGCCTTGGGTAGTCTTCCAGAGAAGGTGTGATTTTCATTCTTATCTGTTTACTTTTATTTGTTAATAAGCTGGAAATTTTGAAAATTTTTGTTTTTTTGTTTCATTTTACCTAGATTCATTTTTTTACTTTCTTTACCAATTTCTTTCTAAAAACAAAACAAAACAAAACAAAAAACTAAGCTATTCCTTAAATGCTCTATTCTAATATTCAATTAACAAAATATCAGAGGTCTTTGCTCACAAGTTCTACTTTCTACTCAACAGAATTGTATTGCCCACCATCTTATAATCACTTTTCCTCCCCAACATATCTTCCATTTCCATCAAGCCTTACCAGAAACATTTTCAAGACTCATATGTCTGTCAGTTTTATGTCCATGCCAGTGTAAGTTTCCATCTAAGATGACAGAAGTGTCCTCCGTAAGTTCTTCCCTTTTCTTTCTTAGATCACATTCATCCGTGGTTAGGGCTTTACTTGTATCTTTTCAAAGTGGGCACAGTTAACCCTCTAACCTTTGAACTGGTCAGGGTTGAAGCCTGTGGAGACTGCAGCTAAGTACACCAAGAGGCTCAAGAAGAGCATACCACTCATGCTTTTCCTGTAACAAAGCATCATTCTCCAGTATGTAAATAGGGGCCACACCCAACCACTGGTCCTATTTATTTTAAAAGATGAGAGATGCTGAATTAGAAATTTAGAAACATGCTCCAGTTCACATAGAGATTCACCCAGGGAGTGGGTGCGGGTAGAGGCTTGTGGATAGGTTATGTGTAGTCACAGGGCTTTCTTTGATAGACCTAAGCCCACATTTGAATCCCTCCAAAGACCACTGTGCACTAGTTGCTACCACATTTGGAGTTTAAGTTTTACTCTATGATAATCACTAGAAAACCTTTGTACTTATCTAGGGTTGGGTCTAAAAGAAGACATGTAAGACTTTAAGATGTAGCTGTTTATGTGCATAAACATGTATACATGAACTCTCTTAGATGCCTTCAGTGTCAGTATCTAGGGCTGGTTCTCACTTTCTCCATTTATCATGTGTGTCTTTCTTCAGTATTAACCCTGATTCTCAAAATATTTACAGATTTATTAGAAATATGAACCCTGATATTTCATAGATTTACTTTTATATTGAAGATACTAAATACATATCTTTATGTAGTTCAGTTCGCAGGACCAGATGAAAGTCATGCACTTTTCCATCAAGAATCCGCAGCAGAAACACAGATGCAAGTAGAAAGAGGAACAACTTCTGAAGATGCAAGACACAGTAGTAAGTGAGATAAACACAAGCAGCCTTAAGTCAAACCCAACTGAAGGCCTGTGTCTCTGAGTCATTCTTCCTGTATGAGCGTGTCTCGTGGACAGTTTGTGCTCAGAGCTAAGTGTGTTTCTTTAGAACACCAAGAAATGGAAGTCAAAATGAATAAAGTGGGCAAAACGGGGGAAAGAAAACAAAGCAAACAAGCAAACTATGATCATTGGCTTCTGGGTGTTACTGTCGTGCTCAGGAGTTGCTAAGAAAGGCTATGCACCCTCATGAATACTGTGCTCAGCTTTCCTCATCTCCCTGTGGGTGGGAAGTCTGAAATTCCCTGGCCCGTGTGGTTTTTTTCCTCTTTAGCAATTCCTTTAGAATACCAGAAAAGAGATGGATCAGTGGACAATCTATTTTCTGGTAAGAAACTTGTCACCAGAAGACAGTCTCAGAACAAGAAATATTACCCTCCTTTGGATGATAATTCAGAGAGTATGGGCTTGTGAATAGACTCGCAGCCATGTACTCCTTTGAGCTATTATGTGTACTCCACTTCCGAATCTTCTGATAATCTAGGTATCTTTTGTAATTAACTGCTGGCTTACTTCCACTCAGTGCCCACTTTCTAGATTTCTCTGTTTCTTATTATAGTATCAAGCTATGCTTTGATCTTAGATGCTATATATAGCCTTTTTGTACATACAAATGTTAAAAATTCATCCCCTCAAGGTCAGAGCATATTGTCCTACTAAAGTGACACTCATCATTTTGATAGTTTTCTTAATTTCCCTTAATAACTTCCTTATCTGCTGTTCATGAGGCTCAGCACACTTTCTTCTGGTTAGTTTCTGAATGACTTTTTTACCTCTGATAATTTAATTTTCTTCTGTTTTATGATTTATAAGAAACTTTGTGTATGATTTTGTACTCATTCTGATATTTACATTTCAATAAGTGCCTAAGGGTATATATTACCAAATTATGGATATCCCTTTTCAACATTTTTTAGATTTGTTTTTCATTTTATGAGTGTTTTGCTTGCATGTACACATGCCCCCAGGTGTATGTCTGGTGCATGTGAAAGTCAGAAGAGGGTGTCAGGTCTCATGATACTGGAGTTATAGATGGTTATAAACTGCCATGCGGATATTGGAACCGAACTTGTATCTTCTAGAAGAGCAACAAATGCTCTTATCCACTGAGAGCCATCTTTTCAACCCCAAATTACAGATATTCTAAGCTATAATTGTTCCTGTTTTCTTGACTTTTCCTATTTTACTGCCTGTTATGATGTTTTCATTCTCTCTATTATACTTTCTGTAATTATGTCTGATGCCATATTGGATGCAAATTTTTTGCATTCAAAGTATGGATTCAGTAAGAAAAGTAATTTAAAATATGATGATTTTGTTTATAATAATGAATAAAATAATGTATAAACTAAAGTCACTTAAATCACAATGTACAAAAAGTATCAAAGGTGCTTTTATGTTTGAATAGTTAAGTATATATTCACAGTATATTTATATTTCAATTTGACAATAATTTTCTTTCATCATTAAAATTTAGAAGAGATTTCATATATGTTCCATGTGGGGTTAGAGGTTTCACCCTCAGACCCCAAGTTCAAGCCTAGGGTCTCACTTCATCATGTTATGCCTGGGACTGGTCGTATGTAGCATCAAAGAGTCATGCCTAGAGCCCCATACCAAAGTCAGGGCCATGCCCGATAGCCAAACACCTCAGGCTTGGTCCCTAAGAGGTCAGAAACCTATTCCTGGAGCCCAGCCCAACTTCAGGATCTCATCCGTCCATTTCCTACCTTGGGCTGCCCATGTAAGATACAAGGCCAGAAGCCCATGGTCAGAGATTCTGCTTTATTTCAGCATCCCATGCCACTATTCCTCACCTTAGACCAGTTTATGTGAGGCCAGAGACCCATGCCACAGAGCATAGGCAGAAGAACATTCAGATCCACAGCTAGAGCCAGTACCAGACAGTGGCACAGAACAATTCTCAGAAACAAAAGAAAAGGACTTCCTGTCACAGAGGAACTCCTAGCAGTAAGAGCTAGGAAAGGAATGCAGGGCCAGTAAAGACAAGACAGCAATCAGGGCACCTATCCCTAGTGCCTTGTGTTGTAGCCAGTAACCTAGTCTCAGGGGAATATCAGTAGAACTCAGGAGCCTGAACACCAGTCTAGTAAAGGAAACTAACACCCGAATCATACTACAACCTAGCTCCTACAGCATATTGTAAAAACTCTCAATAAAATAAAAAAAGTGACCTAAAAATAAAGCAATATGCTCAAAGAAATTAATAAGGACATGACAAAGGAGCTAAATGAAATATGGAAATCCATACAGGATATAGACATGGATTTAGGAATAATGAAGAAAAATTGTTCTAAAATGCTGGAGATGAAAAATTTTATAAATTAAATTAAATGCTCAATGGAAAGCCCCACTAATAAAATGAAACATGGAATAAAAGACAGAAGAATCTGGGGGGGGGTAAAGAAAAGGTAGAATAAGGGAAACTTTTAGTTAAGAATGTGATTTTTTTTTAATTTATGAAAGGGACATCTGAGATCTTTGGGAGACCATGAAGAAACCAAGTATATAAATAATGGGCATGGAAGTAGGTAGCAAAACTACATTCCAAAGGCAAAGAAAATATTTCAACACAATTTTAGAAGAAAATTTCCCAAATCTAGAGAAGTAAAAGCCTAATTGGATTTAGAAAGAATACGGAATACCAAATAGACAGGACCAGAAAAGAAACTTTAGTATACTGAAATCTAATGAGAAACACAAAGTCACATGTAAAGGCAAGCCCATTAAAATAACTGCCAAACTTTCAATGGAAACCACTAAAGCAAGAAGGGCTTGGAATGATACACGTTCAAGTTCTGAAGGATCACAGTTACAAACCCAGATTAATATACCAAGCAAATGTATCTCTCATGATTGAGGGAGAAATAAAAACTTTCCATGAAACATAAGCTGAAAGAAGTTATGAATACTAACCCAGCCCTACAAAGTATT
Source organism: Acomys russatus (assembly GCF_903995435.1). Classification (NCBI taxonomy): domain Eukaryota; kingdom Metazoa; phylum Chordata; class Mammalia; order Rodentia; family Muridae; genus Acomys; species Acomys russatus. The sequence continues at coordinate 53,188,527 of NC_067162.1, read as the reverse complement.
TTAGAAGAGATCCTTTGGACTGAGGAGAGTACAAACACATCCAGGAACCTACAGGGGGGAAAGATGCAAAGACAGTAGTTGTGCAAAGGAACATTACGGAAAAGCAAAATACTATGAAGTCAACAAAATGACGGTAATTAATGCATACCTTTCAATAATAACACTGAATATTAATGGTTTCAGATATTGTCTTAGGTTGAAAAGATTTTAAAAGTCATTCCAAGTAAATGAAACTAGGAAACAAGAAGGCATTACTATTCTGATAAGAGACAACTTTAATCCACAAGAAATGTGAGAACTAAGATGGACCCACAATTTTCATTCTGGTTAGTTGTTTAGGGGTTAAGATGCTTTTAGGTCTAGCTAGATGTTTTACGTTAATAGAGCTGAGATATGATCAATACTGATTTTCATTCAGAATTTTAGACTCATCAAGATAGGAAAGATGGTTTCTTCAAAGTTGCCAAATACAAACAGCCAAATCACTATGAATGTAACATTTATATAATTCCTGATTGCTTCATGGTCCTTCCTACTATATGTAGTTTATTTTATTTATGTGTAATAATATAAATGTGTATGTTAAAAAGAAATATAATTTGAAGTAAAAAATTCACACAACAAAAAGACATCACAATTCAATACATACACACAACCAAATATGGGTACAACACACATGATAATACATAAAGACATGGATTTCCCCTAAGTAAATAGCCTGCTCTCACCAATGAACAGATCATCTTTGCACAAAATATCTGTATTAAATAACACCATAGATCAAATGAACTTAACAGCTATAGAACATTTCATCCAAATGCTGAAGAATGCATGTATTTCTCATCAGCCTGTGGCCCTTTCTCCAGAATAGGTCATCTATTGAGACACAGAGCAAATTTATGAAAACCAAAAGAAACCCCTGTATCATGTTAATTGTATGGCTAGCTCGCCTGCACAAATGTTTGTACACCATGTGCATGCAGTGCCTGGGGAGACAAGAAGAGGGCTTTAGAACTGGAGTTACAGATGGCTGTGATCTACTATGTGGGTTCTGGGACTCAAATCTGGACCTTGCAGCTGGTGCTCTTAACTGCTGAGCTATCTTTCCACCACCATTGCCCCCTGATTTTTTTTAAATGTAGGCACTGAGAGCTATAAACTTCCCTCTTAAGACTCCATTCATTGTATGTAAGGTGTTTTTTGTTATGCTGTATTTTTCATTTTCATTCCATTTAGGAGAAAAATTATTTCCTTCTTGATTTATTTCTTCACTGACACATTCATTATTCAATCACCAGTGACTTAATATCCCTGAGTTGGAATGTTTTCTGTATTTTCTCTTGTTAATTGCTGGCTTTTCCTATTGTGTTCAGATAGAATAAAGGACACACCTTCAGTTTTCCTATATTGGTTAGACTTGCTTTGTGTCCTAATATGTGACGTTTTAAAGAAAATGCTCCTGGGGATGCTAAAAAGAATACATACAATGCTTGAATAGAATGCTTTGTAGATGTCTACTAGGTGCCTGAGATCTATGATGTCATTTAATTCCATCCAGAATTTCTTTGTTCATTCTTTTTTTTTTTTGTCCACTTGGTCTAATGGTGAACGTGGCATATTGAGACTACCCACTATTAATATGTTGGAGTTTATCAGTGACTTTGATTCTAGTAATATTTGTCTTGTGAAATTGAATGAGCCCATGTTCGGTGAGTTGTTCTCTTGATCCCTGTTCTCTTTATTTCTTCTGACTAGATTTGGTTTGAAGATGATTTTTGTCAGATAGTAAATAAGGACATCTGCTTGTTTCCTGGTTCAGTTTGGTTGGAACATCCTTTCCCATCCTTTCACCCTGAAATGACAGATAATTGTTATCATTGGTGGTGAGGTGTGTTTCTTGGAAGTGACAAAAAGGAAGATCTTGTTTCCTAATGAAATCTGCTAACCTCTTTTTTCTTGGGGGAATTGAGAACACTAATATGCAGAATAATTATTAAAAGATGTGCATTGATTCTTATCATTTTGTTGGTTTTTCAGTGTTTAGTGCTTTCTTGATCCCTTTTTGCTTGAAAAGTATCTTAGAATCATTTATATTTTTCTCCTATAGTCTCTTAAGTCTGCTTTTCTTTGTCTTCAATCTGATATATTCCAATCAATAACTTCTGTTGGGTAGTCTTGGTAGTCGTACATTCCTTTAGCCTGTTTTTATCGTGAATAATTTTTCTCTAACTTTCAGTTATGGTGGTTCTGCTGGGTATATTAGAGTAGGTTGGCAGTTATAATTTTTCAGCATTTGAAATACATCACTTTAAGGTCTTTTTAATATAAATTATTCTGATGGGTATTCCTTTGTATATGACTTTACCCTTCACCTTTAAAGCTTTTAATATACTTTGTTCTGTACATTCATATATGATATGGGAAGTCTCTTTACTGGCCCTGCTTGTTTGGTGAACTATGCCCCTCTTATATCTTATGTATGGATGGGCTATTCTTTCCCTAGATTTTGGAGATTTTCTTCTATGACTTCATTAAAAGTATTTTGTATGACTGTTGTGTGAAATTCTCCTTCTTTTATATCCATAATTAGTCAATTTTGCCTTTTCACAATGTTCCAAAGTTCTTTTGTATTTATTTATTTATTTATTCTCTTTATATATTGATTACAGGATGTAAACTCTCCTACCAGTCTCTATCTCACGCACTCCTTCCTTCATTCTCCCTTTTCTTTCTCCTCAGAGAAGGGGGAGGCCCCCTATGGATATTAACCTGCTCTGGCATATTACGTTGTGGCAGAACTAGGTACATCCTCTACCACTGAGACTGGATACATGACAGAGGATGAGCATGTTTCTTTTTTGGCCTTCAGTTTAACTGCTTTTCTTGAAAGCTATGACTCTATCAAAATATGAGGTAAAATAGTTGAATAAGGTCTTCAAAAGCCTCAGAGACACACAGAATATGGCATTTAAAGTTGTTCTTACAATCCTAAATTTCTTTGACAACAAGACAAGTTAACTCCTGACAACACCCAGCTGGCCTCAAAGATGATGATGAGCATCAAAGAGCCTCCTTGTGGACAGGGCTTCAAAAGTGGCAAAATAGCCACTGGGCAAAATGTCCTCATTCCTGCCACAAACAGAATCTGCCTAAAATGGGCAACTTAGATGCAGGCAGAGTCAACGGCAGCACTCTGCCAAGTCAGGGTAAGCAAGTCCTGAATAGTTCCTGCCCTGCGAACAAGTCTGGCAGAGATATTAGGCCAGAAAGCTGAAGATGAGGCTCCAATGTTATAAAATGTATTGGGTGACTGGTCAGGCAGTAAACTGTCTTAAGTCAATTTGCACAATTTGGAAGCTGCTAACCCACACTGCTGGTTCACTCAGGAATTTAAGTTTTATTCCTTCTCAAGTCTCTGAGGGGGATTGAAAACATGATAGTATAGTTTTATAACCAAGCTTAGGTGATTAGGGGACAAGATCATTTTAGATCAAGATAAAGAAGTTAAGCTATTAGAGTTGAGATAGGATAGATATTGAATCTCATTCGGAAATTTAGACCCAACAAGACAGGAAAGACACTTACTTCCAATGGTACTAATGCAGATGGCCAAGTCACTATGAATGTAACATGTATAGAACTCATTATTCTCATGATTGTCACACGGTTCTCCCTGCTGTATGTAGTTTGTTTTATACATGTGTAATAAAATAAAAGTATAAAAAAAAAAAAAGGAAAGGGAGCCCAGTGTTTCTTCTCTAGAGACTGGCTGTACTGCAGCCAAGGAGGAGAACTTAAACTGACCACAATTTTCCTATGGCTTAGACTATAAAAGCGTCTTCTGCCAGAAACTACACAGGGGTCATAAAAGTAGGCTCTTTGATCTGCAAACAGGCACCTTTGTGGACCTAGGCCTGGTATTCACAAGGTCTGTGCCGTAATGCACCCTTAGAACTGCTTCCAGCCTCTGACACGCTGTCAGGAGTCATTGATTTGGGGAAGTTCAGTAAGTGTGAGAGATCTCTGGAAGGGATCCGGTATTTTGCAAGGCCTGCACCCTAGAATTGCTTCCAACCTCTGACTACCCTGTCAGCTGTGCACTGCTCCATCTCTCTAAAATCTGGCATTAGAGCCAGGCATGGCAGTGCATGCCTTTAATCCCAGCACCCAGGGAGGCAGAGGCAGAGGCAGGTGGATCACTGTGAGTCTAAGGCCAGCCTGGTCTACAAAGTGAGTAAGTGAGTCCAGGACAGCCAAGGTTGTACAGAGAAACCCTGTCTCAAAAAAACAAAAGAGAAAGCATCTGGCATTGATGTGAACTGTTGTTTTCTGGGTATTGACCAGCTCTGAACAAACTTCCTACAGGATCTTGTTGAGGATGTACTGTTTGTCATTCAGATAAATTAATCCCTGATTATGGAATTTCTGATTTGATTCAAATAGTTTAAAAAGTTACATTGTTTTAGATCTTCTAAAACAATTTTAGAGTTTATGGCTGAAATAAATATCTTTGTGGACCTCCAGATGCCTAGGGATAGTCTTGTAGCAGATCGGTGCCTTCAGATGAGCCTCCACTCCAGATGGCACCATGAATCCTGGTATTCACCATAAATATAGGCAAGTTGGTTTAAACTTCCCATAAGCCCAAGATTCAATGGGACTACCTAGAAATGTCTGAACTAAGTACAAACCTTAATATTTATATATACAAACTGTTCTGTTATAATTCCTTATACCTTGTCACTTTGTGACATCATGCGTTGTCATTTTAAATTTACTCAGTTTCTTAGAATGAAAGACACATACAATTATTGTCCTGAACTCATTATGAACTAAGAGATAGCTGGATACCTTTGTCACTCTGTACTCACTGTGAACTTATGTAATGGATACCTAGATAAGAAATGTTTAGCTTTTTTTTTTCTTGGTTTTTTGAGACAGAGTTTCTCTGTGGACTTGCTTTGTAGACCAGGCTGACCTTGGACTCACAGTGATCCACCTGCCTCTGCCTCCCAAGTGCTGGGATTAAAGGTGTGTGCCACCACCACCTAGCCAAGAAATGTTTAGCTTTAAAACATATAACTTGTTGTATTTTAGAATTCATCTGTTTTTGTGATTAATTGCCCTTTTTTGACTATGAGGTAACTCCCCTTTCTCAGAAGTATAAGCACGGACACCAACAACAAACAGCTTTGAAACTGGGAAACTTATCGTCAGTTGGAGTTAAGATGCCTAACTTCATCCACCTTTTCTCTTGAATGTGTGTGTGTGTGTGTGTGAGTGGTTTATTTTCTCTCTCTCTCTTATTTCTTATTCCCCTGTAGATTCACAAATAAGGTAGCCGACTCAGGGCTCTGCCATCAGCATGTTAGGACTGACAGCCCATATGCCTAGTGAGCTCCTTTAACAGAACGGCTCTTGACGGCAGTGGCAAAACAACCCCCTACTCAGAGTGGGCTCTTTGGGGATTTGAATGCAAATGTTGATAGCGTGTGCAGAAAATGTGCACAATAGCTTTCTCCTCCTGCCCGCAGATGTGTACTGCTTAAAGACAGCGCTCCTGTGAATGTATGATATCGTATCATCAGCTCAGGAATGTTGTTCCAGAGGCATCTATCTTCCAAACCTTTTGATTTATTGATAATTATGCAACATGGGGGTATAGTATTAAATAAAATGTAGCATATTAAAAAAAAAAAGACAGCTCTCCTACAGAGACTCCCCTACCAAGATTGGCTAAACCTGCTTCCTTGATTCAGCTGTGTGCAATATCCCCATGTCCCTGTTCAACTGTATATAACAAGCACTCTGAGCTTCCGGAGTGCTGTAGCTTCTCCATCAGAGAGGCCAAGTCATTCAATCTCAGATTTTCTCTATGTTTTCAGATCTCAGTCATGCCTAGAGCCATGCTGGTTGAGGCAGATCAGAAATTATTCCTTATGTGATTTTTAAAATTTTGTTAGATATATTCTGGAACTCAGAATGTACTCCATCTTAGTGAGTGGTGCATGAAGCAGGATTGATAGGATTATATGCTGCTCTTGCTCAGTGAGCTGTGAAGTAACTGGTGAAATCCATTATGTCCAGTTGATTGATAGTGGATTCTATGCCCATCATGATGAATGAGACTTTCTATTACTACATACCTGCCGGCATCTTTTTTTTTTTTTTTGGTGATGTCTTGAATTTGGGCCTCTGTAATGGTATTTCACTGTTGTTTTAATATATATTTATGGGCTGGAGAGATGACTCAGTGGTTAAGAGCAGAGGACTTGTGTTCTGTTCTCAGTACCTTGTACTCACAACCTGCTTTGTAAATTCAATTCCAGTTGTCCTCTTCTGGCCTCCACAGGCACAAGACACACAAAGTACACAGAAATACACATGATTTTTAAAATTAATTCACACTTAGGCAGTACATGTATACGTATGACAGTACATGCCAACTGGGAATAATGAATTAAAACAGTAACAAAATACCACTGTGACTCTTTTATCTGTTCTACAGAGAAGATGATCTTTGTTCATAGATGACATGACTTATTTTTCCTTTTCTCTATGTCCATTTATTAACTGATTATAATGTCAGATTATCTGAACATCATATTTGGATGTTGTAAAGTGGATCATCCTTGTCTTGCTCTTCACCTTAGTGGAAAATCTTCTATTTAGTACAATAATAACTATGGGGTTCCCACACATGGTGTTTAGAAAGTTGAAATCAACTTCTGATTTTGCTAGTGTTATTTATTGTAAGTGAGTATTAAATTTTATCTAATGCCTTTTTTGCATCTGTGGAGATGATCATATGTTTTTTCTTAGCCTGTTAATAATAGATATCCAACCCTCAGATACTGTACTTCCTTGTAAGTCTGAGTTAAATTCCAGTAGTTCTAATTCTTTGTAGTCAATGTATTCATATTTCATTGAGGGTCTATGTTGCTGAGTAGTATTGATGTGTAATTTTCTTTTCTTATATTAGGGCAACACTGGCCTCAGAGAAGTAGAAATGAGTCCATTTCTTGTGTTAAGTGTTTGTTGCAATTAACCAGGGAATCCCTTTGGCTCTTCTTTTTCTATTGTAAACAGTTGTTAATTATATATTCAGTTTATTTAATGAACACATTTTAATGAGCTTTTTCTCATGTGAGATTTGAGAGATGATGTCTTTCAAAGTATTGGGCCATTTGACATATGTTACTAGTTTTAAGCATGGAGTTATTTATAGTTTATTGTCATGTAAGTCCACAGGATGATTTTAACAATTTATACTCTCTGTGCTTACCCTTCCTAAAGATTCAGAAATTTCATTTATCTCCTCAAAAAGCTAACCTTTATTTTGCTAATTTTCTTGTCTGTAATTTTTATTTTCAATTTTGTAGAGTTGTGCTCTATTTTACTCTTTAACTTTAGATTTTATTTACTCATCCTTTTCTAGTTTCGTACAGTAGAAACAAGTTATTTGTGTGTGAATTTCTTTTCTAATATATGCATTTGATGCTATAAATTTTCTTACAAACACTACTTTCGCTGCAGCAGATTGATTCATGACTTACAAAGAAAGAAGCAGAACTTCTAACATAAGAGTGTAACATTGAAGGAGTGGACAGTAGTGTTGAAAGCTGCATGACTGAAGGTGATTATACAGAACAAGCTTTTTAAATGTGAATGAAATATTCCTGTATTAGGGAAAGATGCCATCAAGGACTCTCACTGCAAGAAGTCAGTGACTGAGAATACGGAGGACAGTTTGATTTTCTTGTTATGAGCTAATACAGATCAGTGACTTTACAATGAAAGCTGTGTTCATCATTTCAGTAATCTGGGAGCCTTCAGAATTGCACTAAACCTTGTCTGCCTGTGCTCTGTAAGTGCAGCAACGTTGCCTGGATGACAGCTCATGTCTACTGAATAAGCCCATTGGGAGATCTACTGCCCACAAAAAAAGACTGCTTTTAAGATACTGTTATTGGGATCTGTGGAGAAGATGTGTGATTAGAGAAACGCTGCAGAGCATACATGCTGGATACCATGAAAGGCCCAACATTCGCGTCTTAATGAATGCATTTCAAAGGTTCCTACTGCGTCTCCTGAATGATTCTTTTGATGGAGCTGCATAAAGGAAATGGAAACCACTAGAAAGAGTTCACCATCTAGATGTCATCTTTTATCGCAGGGAGAACTTAAACTGTTTATATTAACAAGAGTTTGGAAAACACTGATTCCAACATTGGTGGCTTTGAGACATTCACGACTTGACTGGAGGAAGAACCTACGAACGTGAAAGAGCAAGAAAGTAGAACCACAGGTGGAGCCTGGGGACACAGCCTCACACTGCAGTCTCAGGGTTCAGTGTGAATGAGTGGGGACACAGCCTCACACTGCAGTCTCAGGGTTCAGTGTGAATGAGTGGGGGCACAGCCTCACACTGCAGTCTCAGGGTTCAGTATGAATGAGTGGGGACACAGCCTCACACTGCAGTCTCAGGGTTCAGTATGAATGAGTGGAGACACAGCCTCACACTGCAGTCTCAGGGTTCAGTGTGAATGAGTGGGGACACAGCCTCACACTGCAGTCTCAGGGTTCAGTGTGACTGAGTGGAGACACAGCCTCACACTGCAGTCTCAGGGTTCAGTGTGAATGAGTGGGGACACAGCCTCACACTGCAGTCTCAGGGTTCAGTGTGAATGAGTGGGGACACAGCCTCACACTGCAGTCTCAGGGTTCAGTGTGAATGAGTGGGGACACAGCCTCACACTGCAGTCTCAGGGTTCAGTACGAATGAGTGGGGACACAGCCTCACACTGCAGTCTCAGGGTTCAGTATGAATGAGTGGGGACACAGCCTCACACTGCAGTCTCAGGGTTCAGTGTGAATGAGTGGGGACACAGCCTCACACTGCAGTCTCAGGGTTCAGTATGAATGAGTGGGGACACAGCCTCACAGCTGCAGTCTCAGGGTTCAGTATGAATGAGTGGGGACACAGCCTCACACTGCAGTCTCAGGGTTCAGTATGAATGAGTGAGGACACAGCCTCACACTGCAGTCTCAGGTTCAGTATGAATGAGTGGGGACACAGCCTCACACTGCAGTCTCAGGGTTCAGTGTGAATGAGTGGGGACACAGCCTCACACTGCAGTCTCAGGGTTCAGTATGAATGAGTGAGGACACAGCCTCACAGCTGCAGTCTCAGGGTTCAGTACGAATGAGTGGGGACACAGCCTCACACTGCAGTCTCAGGGTTCAGTGTGAATGAGTGGGGACACAGCCTCACACTGCAGTCTCAGGGTTCAGTGTGAATGAGTGGAGACACAGCCTCACACTGCATTCTCAGCGTTCAGTGTGAATGAGTGGGGACACAGCCTCACACTGCAGTCTCAGGGTTCAGTGTGACTGAGTGAGGACACAGCCTCACACTGCAGTCTCAGGGTTCAGTGTGAATGAGTGGGGACACAGCCTCACACTGCAGTCTCAGGGTTCAGTGTGAATGAGTGGGGACACAGCCTCACACTGCAGTCTCAGGGTTCAGTATGAATGAGTGGGGACACAGCCTCACACTGCAGTCTCAGGGTTCAGTGTGACTGAGTGAGGACACAGCCTCACAGCTGCAGTCTCAGGGTTCAGTGTGACTGAGTGAGGAGCCACTTTTTAGAAATGTACAAAGAAAACAATTTAACTCATTGTAGAATTTCTTGCAAAGTTAGTCAGTCCTTCCAGATGCTATCAACTACATTTTTGATATATTCTAAACTTTTTGCTGTCTTATCAACAACATTCACAGCATCTTCACCTTGAGTAGAAGTCCATCATCCCTCCATAATCTCATTTATCTTCAAATCCGTCTTGATACCTAGTGAGGTAACCCAAACCTTTATTCACATGATGCCTTTTTTGCCTTTATAAATGGCTATTTTTCTGTTTATCATTATTTTTGAGCAAGAAAGTATTAAAAAGTGACTCAGGGCACCAGTTAAAAATATCTCATTGGAAAACCCCTTTCTCTGTCTATAGCTGTTTTAATGGCACAACAACCCCAACTCACAAAAGGATGTCTTACTTTTTACTTTATTGGAAACATGACTCTTTTAATAAAAGCTTCTCTCCTACATTCATTTGAGATATTAGGTACAAAGTATTTGTGTTACTAAGCACATGTTTTACCGAGCATTTAGTACCATATATTGGCATCTGGATTCAGGGGTATAGCACATCTTGCATGCTAGCATCACAGAGTACTCTCTATAAGATACCACAGTAACTAAGGCATTGCTGACACATTTCATAATACCATCAAAATCGTGTTTTGTAGATGGTAGAGTTTGTACTAGTTCCAGTGAATTTTGTGGGCATAAACTCATTGTGACACTCCCGTTTTTTAAAAATCTTATTCCCAAGACACTGGCCACCTGGCCGACTTCACTACCTTCCGTCTATGACAAATAGTCTGAATCTGAGACCTTCTCTGGGCCACACATCATAGAGCGTTTGTGCTGTCCCAATTTTTGCCCACAAGGACTTCTCTTTATTGCTGTTTTGTGGTCTCCAGTTAGTGTGACTGCAATGTATTGCCAAATAAAGGGTCAATATACAAAATATACTTAAACATTAAGCAACCTGAAAAATAAATGGGGATAAGACAAAATAGATTGAGAAAAGCAGAAGTGTCTCATGTGGTGGAGATGTATAAGGATAAAGAAAGAAAGTATTTCAAAATACATTAGTAAGATTCTGCTTCTGTGCCCATCAAGACTACAGTGTCTCAAAACAGAGGCCCTGTGTTAAGAATGAGCACTCTCTAATCTACCTTGGTCTCAGGCCCCTGACCTAAAACTCCCATATTTGTTTCTCCTCCTCTGCCCGATCCTGACCCCAGCTGGGATTTTTTTAATTGCATGAGAGGGATTCTAACTCATGACTTCCTTAGGCATGCTAATATTTTTTTAATCTGTAAAAATTTAAATGATAGTTGATTAGCTATATATATAATGTTAAAACTAACCACCTTAATAAAATGAAGAAAATAGGCCATGTGTTTCACCGTGTTTTTCAGAGTATATCTTTCTTCAATGAATTTCACACATCTGCTTTGTAGGTCAGAACATCGACCTAAGGTCTCATGAAAATTATATGTCAGTAGAACCAACATCAAAAGATCATCCTCAATGTAAGAAACTGAAAACTGACCACATAGAAAGCACCTGGTATGTATAATGGCAGCAAATAACCTTAAGTCCTATAACCGTGCATATGAAAACAACAAGTTCAAAGTGTTGTCACAGAGGCCTGGCAGACGGTTCATTGGACAAAATGTTTGTCATACAAGCAAAAAGACCAGAGTTTGGATCCCCAGAATCCACAAAAACTAGCCTGGCATGGAGGCCCAGCTTTAATCCTAGTGCTCAGGGTGTGGAAACAGGGTCCCTAGGACATGGTAGCTAGCTGGATCAGCCACTTGAGCAAGTTTGGGGTTCAGTGAAAGACCTTTCCTCACTAAAATTCTAATGGGAAGGTGGTGAATACAAGCAGTATTAATGTTCCAAAAGAAAGAAAGAAGCATCTCAATTGTTATCCCATGCCTTGTATCCTCCCATTCCTCCCTCCCTCCCATTTTCCCCTTACTCCCCTCCCCATGACTGTGACTGTGACTCCTCCCCCTGTATATGCTCATAGGGTATCAAGTCTCTTCTTGGTAGCCTCCTGTCCTTCCTCTGAGTGTCACCAGGCCTCCCCATCCAGGGGACGTGGTCAAATATGGGGCACCAGAGTTTGTGGAGAATTAGAATTGTTCTTTCAAGGTCTGTAAAGAATTATTTTGGTATTTTGATGGGGATTGCATTGAATCTGTAGATTGCTATTAGTAAGGTGGCCATTTTTACTATACTAATCCTACTGATCCCGAGCATAGGAGATTTTTTTCATCTTCTGATACCTTCTACAATTTATTTCTTCAGAGGCTTGAAGTTCCTGTCATGATTGGTTCTTGACTTGCTTGGTTAGAGTTACACCAAGATACTTTATATTATTTGTGGCTATTGTGAAGGGTGTAGTTTCCATATTTCTTTCTCAGACTGTTTGTCATTTGTATTCAGAAAGAATACTGTTTTTTTTTTTAAAGTTAATTTTGTATCCAGCCACTTTGCTGAAAGGTGTTTATCAGCTGGAAGAGTTCTCTGGTGGAATTTTTGGGTCACTTATGTATACTATTGTATCATTCTATAATAGTGATACTTTACCATCTTCATTTCAAATTTGTATCCCCTTCGTCTCCTTTTACTGTCTTACTGCTGCTGACAGACTTCAAGTATTACATTGAAGAGATATGGAGAGAGGGGGCATCCTTGCCTTGTCCCTGATTTTAGTAGAATTGCTTTAAGTTTCTCTCCATTTAATTTGATGTTGGCTATAGGCTTTCTGTATATTGCCTCTACTGCGTTTAGATACGCACCTTGTATCCCTGATTTTTCCAAGACATTTAACATTAAGGACTGTTGGATTTTTCAAGTGCTTTTTCAGCATCTTATGAGATGATCGTGTGGTTATTTTTCTTCCAGAATACTTATATGGTGAATTACATTGATGGATTTTTCATATATTGAACCACCCCTGCATGCCTGGAATGAATCCTACTTGATTTGGTGGCTGATATTTTTGATGTGTTCTTGGATTCAATTTGAAAGTATTTTGTTAAGCATTTTTGCATACATGTCCATAACAAAAACTGTTCTGAAATTTTCTTTTTTTGTTGAGTCTTTGTGTAGTTTAGGTATCAGGGTTACTGTGGCTTCGTAGAATGAGTTTGGAAATGTTATTTCTGTTTCTATTTTGTGGAACAGTTTGGGGAATAATGGTATTAGCTCTTTTTTGAAAGTCTGGTAGAATGCAGTGCTAAAACCATCTAACCCTGGGCTTTTTTTTTTTTTTTTTTTTTTTTTTTTTCTGTTTTTGGATGGGAAACTATTGATGACTGATTCTATTTCATTGGAAGTTATAGGGCTACTTATCTTGTTTACCTGATTTTGATTTAACTTTGGTAAGTGGAATCTATCTAGAGAATTATCTATCTAATTTACATTTTCCAATTTTATTGAGCACAGGATTTTGAAGTAAGACCTAATGATACTTAGGATTTCCTTCGTGTCTGTTGTTATGTCCCCATTTTCATTTCTGATTTTGTTGATTTGAGTATTGTCTCTCTCCGTTTTGGTTAGTTTGGCTAAGGGTTTGTCTATCTTTTTTATTTTCACAAAGAACTAGCTCTTGGTTTTATTGATTCTTTGCATTGTTCTCTTTGTTTCTAATTTACTGACTCCAGTCCTGAGTTTCATTATTTCCTGCTGTCTACTCTTCTTTGTTTGCTTCTTTTTTTTCCCCTAGAGCTTTCAGGTGAGCTGTTAAGTTGTTAGTATGAGATCTCTCCAATTTCTTTAGGTAGGCATTTAGTGCTATGAACTTTCCTCTTAGCATTGTTTTCACTGTGTCCCATAAGTTTGTGTATGTTGTGTCTTTATTTTCATTCAACTTTAGGAAGTCTTTAATTCTTTATATCTTTCCTGATTTAGTACTCATTGAGAAGGGAGTTGTTCAGTTTCCATGAGTGTTTAGGCTTTGATGCAAGGTGAACTGATAAAGTACAATTGGTTAATTCAAATTTCTTTTATTGGTTAAGGTTTGCTTTGTGACTTACTATATGGTCAATTTTGGAGAATATTCCATGCAATGCTGAGAAGATGGCATATTCTTTTGTGTTTGGGTGAAAAGTTCTGTAATTATCTATTAGGTCCATTTGATTTATGACATTTATTTTTTTAAGTTATTTTTTTTATAAAACTATGTTTGTTTCTCTCTTAACCCAGCTATCACACAAATAATTGAGACTCTATTATACTGTTTAAACAAGATTCACATCACAAGAACTGAGCAGTTATTACTCTAATCTTAACCCTCTAAACTAATTTAGCTTCCTCCCAGATTACGTTCCAGAGATTCTCACACTTTGTAGCTTTCCTTGTGTCAACTCCTCACCTGACGTCTCTCGGACCTCTCCCTTCACTGAATCCCCTACTTCCTCCTCTAACTCCCCTCCCCGCCCCCCACTGGATGGCAAGAAGTCTAGACCTATTCTTTCCCTTGCTCATCAATTGGCTATAAGCTGCTTTATTGGCATATCAGGGGACAATTGGGGAGCAGTATTTATATAACATTAAGACAGGAGATTCTCAGAACAAGGATTATAACCAGATATTATTGGATACAGAAATTACCATTTTAATTACACAGTAACTTTATGCATACGTAATTTCATTATTTCCCTATTTAGTTTCTGTCTTGATCTGTGCATTGTGAGAATGGGGTTTTGAAGTCTCCCACTGTTAATGTGTGGGGTTTGATGCGTGTTTTAAGCTTTAGTAATGTTTCTTTTAAAAATGTGGGTGCCTTGTATTTAGGGCATAGATGTTCAGGATGGAGATGCCTTTTTGATGAGTATGAAGTGTTCTTCCCCTTCTCTTTTGACTAACACACTAGTTTGTATGGCTATATGAAACCCTGTTATGTCCATCATAAAGTAATAGCTGTGTTATGGTGTGCATAACTATAATTTACTCTTATCATCCCCTTCCCTCTGTGCTTCTTAAGCTACTGTGAATGGTTTTTTTTTCTGACTTCTTTCTCAGAAACATCATTATTGGTATTTAGAAAAGCTACTTATTTTTGTGTATTGATTTTGTATCCTAATTCTTTGCTGACAGTGTTGGTCAGATCTGATATTTCCGTTAGTTTTTAGTGCCTTTTCAAAGTAAAGGATCATGTCATTAGCAAATAGGGATAATTTAACTTATTTCCTTCTTATTTGTGTCCCTTTTTATTTTTTCTTACCTTATGTTCTAAGACTTCAGGCACATTATTGACTAAATGAGAGAGTACACACCTGTGTCTCACTCCTCATTTTTAGATAACATGCTTCCAATGTTCCTCCCTTTATTATAATGCTGCTGTAGGTTTAGTGTATATAACTTTTATCATGAAGGAAAATTGGACTTTTTCAAAGGCCTTTTCTACACCTCTGAGATTATTATATGATTATGGTCCTACGTATGCTATTTAATAAGAATTATGAACCATTCTTATATGTCTGGAATGAAGCCCACTTGGTCATAGAGAATGATCTTTCTGATGTATACTTGAATTTATCTTACAAGCATTTTATTAAAATCTTTGCATTCCTCTTTCTCACACCTCTCTCCTCTAAGCTCAGGCATCTATGCAGAAGAGGAGTGGAAAGACTGTAAGAGCCACAGGTGGTAGATGATTGTAAAGAAACAGCATTTTCCTGACACAATAGGGCAGATGCACACATGAATGCATCAAGACTGTGCCAACATGCACAATGCCTGCATAAGTTCAAGCCAGACAGAATCCAAGCATGAAGGGAGGGAATCAGACACAAAGTCCCACCGCTAGCCAAGAAGGTGTTCACAAACGACAGCTACTGGGGAAGGAAAAAATAGTTATCTTCAATGGAGTGACACTAGGCATATCAACCAGGACAGGCTTCATACTAAGGAGGGGAGAGGTTGGCCAAAATAAATTAATCTCCATGCTTATTAATAGTTTATTTTTTGTACGAATGAGAAAGAACATGAAGGTGGGTGGATAGGGAGGGGAGGATCTGAAAGGTTTTAGAGGATGGAAAAGAATATGATAAAAATAGACTGTTTAAAATTCTCAAAGAATTTAGCAATGAAACTGTCTGGTGTTGAGCTTCTTTGTTGGAATATTTTCTTTCTTCTTCCAATCTTGTTGGTTGTAGATCTGTCTGTAACAGCTGGTATTGACTTTGGTAGCACATATGCATATGGTAATTTATCTTTTACTTCTGTATTTTCTACCTTCTTAAAATACAAGTTTTGAAAATGTTCCCTGATGGTTGTCTGGATCACATTGGCATTTGTTTGAGTTCCTAATTTTCTTTTCAATTTACCATTTTGTGTCCTGTTTATTTTTTCTGTTTTCTTTTGGTTCATTTGTACATGATTTGTCAATCTAGTTTACTTTTTCAGCAACAACAATATAACAAACAACTTTTGTGTTTTCCTTTAATATTCAATGTCATTCATTTCTATACTGATGTTATGGTTTCTATGTATTGCATTTCATTTTACTCATTTTTAAAATCTTAAGATGCATTATTAGCTCAGTTATTTCAACCTCAGTTCTGTTCATGTGAGCCTTCACAATTGTCAGAGTTATTTTTAAAACTTCTATTACCATATTTCAAAATATCTGAAATGTTTTTCCTTATATCTTTATTTGATACTAAGAATCTCTATATTTCCTCATTGATGTTTTTTAATGATTCACTATTCAAAAATATTTAACAATTTAGATATGTTAATATCTAAATAATAATAACCTGATACAATAAAGAAATTATTTTGAATATTATTATTATTATTATTATTATTATTATTATTATTATTATTATTATTATTATTATTATTATTATTTTAGTTTTTCGAGACAAGGCTTCTCTGTGTAGCCTTGGCTGTCCTGGACTCGCTTTGTAGTCCAGGCTGGCCTTGAAATCACAGTGATCCACCTGCCTCTGCCTTCTCTGAGTGCTGGGATTAAAGACCTGCACCACCACCGCCCAGCTTGAATATTTTTTAAATGTGTCTTCACATCCATGTTTATGAGGGAGATTAGCAAACAGTGTTTAATTTTTGTTGTGTTCTAGTCTGATTTGGACACTGGAGTAATGCTGGCTTCAAAGAATAAGTTTGAGGGGGCTGGAGAGATGCCTCAAAGTTCAGGTCTCTGGCTGCTCTTCCAGAGCTCAATTCCTTGAGTTCAATTCTCAGACACCACATGGTGGCTCACAACCATCTATAATAAGATTTGGTGCCCTCTTCTGGTGTGCATACATAAAAAATAAACAAATGTTTTTTTTTTTTCTTAAGAGTAAGTTTGAGTATATTTATTCCTTCACTTGTTTTTTTTTTAAATAATTTGAGGAACTTTGGTGTTAGTTGTCTTTTAAAGATATGATAGAGTCCATCCAATCCTGAGCCACTTTTAATTGAAAGACTTTATTACTGCTTCAATTCCATTGCATGTTATGTTATGTTTTTTTATATCCTCTTTGTTTAATTGGTGTCTCATAAGTGTATGAAAATGTATTTTTTTCTTCTAGATTTCTCGGTTCTTTTCAATATGAATTCTCAATACTCTCTTGTGATCCACTGGATATTGTTGGAACCTAATGTAATAGCTTCTCTTTATGTCTAATTGTTAATTTCGGTCTTCTATCTCCATTTCTTTTAGTAATTTGACTGGGAGTTTGTCAATATTGTATATTTTCAAAGAACTGGGAATTTTATTGATTCTAGGTATTATTCTGTTAGTCTCAATTTTATTAATTTCTGCCCTGATTTTTATTATGCCACCTACTGGTCTTGGGTTTGTGTTGCTGTTGCTCTGCTAAGACCTTGAAATGCATTATTATTGATTTTAGATCTCTGATTTTTTTTAATGTAGGCATTCTTAGCTTTGTGTTTCCTTCTTATAACTGCCTTTCTTGAATCCAAAAGAATCTAATAAGTTCTGCTTTTATTTTCATCTGATTCTAGAAAGTTTTAAATTCTTTCCCTGATTTCTTCCATGATTTCTTCCTCATTCAAGATGTACCGTTCAGTCCTGAGTTTGTGCACTTTCAATGGCTTATTGTGCTATTGATTTATAGTTTTACTGAAAAGATACAATAAGATATTTCTATTCTATTTGTAAGTCTCTCTTTGTGGCCTAGAACATGATCTATTTTAGAGAATATTCTAAGTGCCACTAAGAAAAAAATGCTTATTCTGCTTCTGATGGGTCAAATATTCTTTTTTTCCATTAATTTATTTATTCACTTTAACTCTTGATCACAGACCCCCTCCCTCATCTCCTTCCAGTCCCACCCTCACACCACCCTTCAACCACTCCTCCTTTCCCTTCTCCTCAGAAAAGGGATACAAAGCCACCCTGGCACACCCTCTAAGCACACCATCTCCTACTGAAGACAGACAAAGCAGCCCAGCTAGGGGATGGGGATCCAAGGCAGGCAACAGAGTCACAGGCAACCCTGCTCTGACTGTTAAGGCAGCTACATGATAATCCTGCTGCACATCTGCTACATACATATAGGGAACCTATGTCCAGTCCGTGCATGTTCTTTGGTTGGTGGCTCAGTCTCTATGAGCCACCATGAGCCCAGGTTAGTTTACTCTGTAGGTCTTCTTGTGGTGTCCTTGACCCCTTTGGCTCCCTTAATCCCCTGTCATGGCACACACACTCTTTCACAAGACTCCACAAGCTCTGCCTATTGTTTGGCTGTGGGTCTGTGCATCCGTTTCCATCACCTGCTGGGTAAATTCCCTCAGAAGACAGTTATGCTAAGCTCCTGTCTGCAAGCATAGCAGATTATCATTAATAGTGTCAAAGGTTGACTCTATGAGTCTTTTCTATTCTTATAATTTTTTGGTTTGGTCTTTTTATAGTGCCCCAGATTTCTTGGATGTTTTGTGTCAGGAGTTTTACAATTTAACATTTCTTTGGCTTATGTATTGATTTCTTCAATAAAGTGTCTTTCTGGCTTTGACTTTGTATTATCTAGAAATGGATGAGGATCATATATTAAAGTTACCCACCATTACTGTACTACAACCTCTCTGAAGTATTATGTCCATTAGTGGGATTTTTATGAAATTGAGATCCACAGTATTAAATGCATATACATTTACAACTGCCATGTCTTTTTAATGTCTCATTACTTTTAAAAAATATATCATTGTCTACTTCATCTCTTATAATTTAAGTCTATATTATCAGGGACCAAGATAGCTATGCCAGTTAGTTTTCAGCTCTCATTCACTTTATGGATTAATTTCTATCATTTGACTGTAATCTGTAGGTATCTTTGCATGTGATAAATATTTCTTGGAGACAACAGATACTTGAATCTTGTTTTTTAATCCCATAATTTAGTCTGCATCTATTTATATGCCATCTATAATTCAGGTTATAATTGAGAAGTATTTATTAATTTCTGTAATTCTGTTGGCTGTTTTCCTGGATGGTTGGATTGTTGTTCATGTTTCTCTCTCTCTCTCTCTCTCTCTCTCTCTCTCTCTCTCTCTCTCTCTCTCTCTCTCTCTCTCTCTCTCTCTCTCTCTCTCTCTCTCCTCTCTCTCTCTCTCTCTCCCTCCCTCCTTCCCTCTCTCTCTCTCCTCATTAGTATTAGGGATTTGATAGTTTATTATGTTGGCCATATTGTATTCCATCCTAGTTTTCTTTTGTTGATCCATTCATCTCATTTAATTAATCCTTCACTCATATTTGAGACTTTCTTTCTCTGTATTAAAACTCCAAGGTAGCTTTTGCTATGCTACCATTTTGAGCTTGTCTAGAAATGTTCTTTTTACTCCATCAATTAAAATATAGCTTTGCCAGATACAGCAACCTTGATTCACAGTTGCTTCCTTTCAGGTATGGAAATACATCATGTATACTGTCTAGTGTTTAGAAACACTGCTAAGAGAGAGATCTGATGTTCAAATAAGTTACAGTAAGAATGTCTACCTTGCTTGGTTACACTCCTGAACAAGAGTAAGCCCTCTATTGGAGTTTCCCAGTGCTCAGTGGATTGCCTCCTCAAATACTCTTTGTTCCCCTGGCAGCCACTGTCTCATCTCCAGAGTGCTGTATAACAGTGCTTGCTATGTGACATTTTCACTGTCGTGGTCAGGAGGACTTGCATTTACTATTGCAGCTGTGTTCTGTCATCACACCAGGACCTCAGTTGCTTGCCTTAAATGTATTTGCATTCCTGAGTTTGTGTCAGGTTCAGCTTTTTCTTTATGTTCATGTAGTTGTTGATGCCATTTCCTGGTAAGTAGAGGTGGTGACAACCTCAGAGTTTGAAGATAGAATGGTGACAGAATTTATGTTCATTCCAGAAGAATGGTATGGCCATAGGATCTTTCTTAAGAATAGTTTCTTCCTTTTTCCCAACCTGGGAAGAAAGAATAGTCAGTTGCAAGTCCCTTCAGAGCATCTTAATCCTGGGCTGTACCTAGCTCTCCTGCCTAATGTTTTCTCAATTAAAAACATTTATAACAAAGAAAGATATTTGCTAGGAAATAGATAAACAACTAAATAAGAGAGCTGAGCATAGGCATGTACTAGGTTGTGGTTAATCATCTGGGGGATGGCTGAATTAAAATGCTTTTAATTTTTTTGAAGTCTATGTGTAGGTGTAAGTAATGAAAATGTGCCACCCTTTTGACCCACAGATAGTATCTTAAATCTATTTTTATCATAAAAAATCTATGCGAGAGGCCTAGGGAGGTACTTTAGCCAAAAAGGGTTTCACACAAAAGGCTTAGGACCTAATTCAGTCCCAGAATCCACATAAAAAGTTAGGCATGATAGTGTAGTCTTGTAATCCCAGTGTTGGTGAACCAAAGACACGAAGATCCTCTGGGCTCTCTTACTAGGCCCAGCTGAATCAGTGAGCTCGAGATTCAGTGCAAAAAATAAGTTGAACAATAATTGAGGAAGACACCCGACATTGCACACCCATATCTTTCCATGCACTTACACTTACACATATATACTCACACTCACACATATATAAACTCTATATGATAAATATTTACTGACAAGCAATGTAGTCATATAAGTGATATTATTACAAACATATTATACAACATATTTCTTCCTCATGCTACTAACTTTATCAGAAATAGGTAATTTAAATAAAAACATTATTCAAATTCTTGAGCATTCACAATTTGAACAAGAGTGACTTATAGAAATCAAGATATGAGCTATTTGGTGGAAATAGAAATGAATACTATCTTACAGGAATAAATGTCTAGGACAGTTTTAGCTAAAACTAACTCAGGGTTTGTGAAATTAACTGCTGACATTTAATGAGATAACATTTTTTCTTACCTGAATGATATATAAAAATGTGTTTACCTTTTAGACATTGTGTTTATTTTAAGATTAGGCAATAATCAGTAAGCCTCAATGGTACTATGTTTAATTAATTAAAAGTTTTTTTCTTGTTGTTTTGAGTAGATAAAAATATGAATAGAATCTTTACAAATGAATACCTAGCATCACAAGACATGGACCAACGGAGACTAAAAGGTATGTGGCATATTTTAATACATTTTACATAAGAGTCATAAAGTGTTTAATGACTTAAAACATAGTTTTAAATCTGATTCAACTTTATTTGTAGCTTTATTATTGAGTCTTTTGCAGAATGGATATTTTAGAACATAACTTATTGACATTTAAATGTGATGGCACCAATGAATGCTAACGTACTACTAACACTGCCGTTTGCTTCATACAGTCCTTGATATTCCTTTTTATTATTATTATTCTTAATATTGCAAAGCTTTATTTTAGGTTGGAAAAAATCTCAGTAGGCAAAGTGCTTGCCATATAAGCATGAAGGCCTTAGAGCCCACATAAAGCCAGATGGAGTAGTGCCTGCAGTTCCAGGGCTGCTGAGCAGGGTCGGAGGTAGAGAGAGAAGACGACCCAGAAGGTTGCAAGGCAGCTAGCACAGTGTACGCAACCCTAACCCTAGTCCTGTCTCCGGACAAGTGGAAGGTGGGGTCAACCACTCAAGACCACCCGCTGACCTCCAAATACACCGTGGCATGTGTGCACATGCATTCACACACATAAGCACAAACATACATAAAGTTCTTCTTTGATTTCCTCTTGTCTAAAGGGTTATCTCTTTGCTTTTTGTAATAGTGTTTTATAAACTATCACTTTAATAAGTAATTTTCTAAGAATTTTGTAGCTATCCCACATTTATTTCACTTTTTAAAGTTTATTCATCTTGTATTTGTATTTACATTTTATTAGGTACCATTAGCTGCTAAACTGTATTATCTATTATCTAGGCAAATTATTCTTGTTATTGTACAATTTTGAAAGCTCTAAATATATATGACCACTCCTTTTAACGCCATACGTTGGATAGTAACGCTCACTCTGATCCTAAGAGATAGGGCCTTTGGAGGAAGTGATTGAGTCAGAAATGTCCCACCCTTGTTAGTGGGATTACTTCTCTTATAAAGGTGTGAGACAATTTGTTACTTTTGCTCTTGTGCCATGTGGAGATATAGAAGGAAGCACCCATAGGGTGAGGTGCGACTGTACCAAGTGTCCATAGTGGCAGATGCTAAACAAGACAGGGCTATTTCTGTGAGGCTCAGCTTAGTAGAGCCATTGAGAAAGCATATAAACACCTTTCCTCTTCTTGGAGATTATCCAAGTGTCCATGACTAGACTAGAACATTGTAGAATATGGAGAGTAGAGGCCATTCTGACAAGGTCTCAGATCAAAAAGAAGAATGGGACATTAGAAACTGGAAGAAAGGCCATCCTTTCTGTGAGTGACAAAGGACTTGGCCAAAAAGCATCTCTGTTCGAGTGTTCATGGTAGAAGGCGTTTAGGAATACAAAAGAAATTACCAAGAAAAAAGCTGAGGGTTCCATGTGGTTTCTCTTGACTGCTCATGATAAAATAAAAAAAAAAAAAATCAGTTAAAGGCAGAATTTAAAAACAAAAGGCAAGCAAACTAATCCGTGGAAAACTTTCATCTGGATCACGTTTAGAAGAGGACACCAAAGGTGTGACATGTGACCATTTGGATGAAGTAAGTGAAATGCCACTCAGGAAGACAATGAATGACCCAGAGCATTTCTGCGACTCCTCCTAACTCGTTATCTTTTTTCTTGCTGTAACAAAATGGCTGATAAAAGCAATTTAAGGAAGGAAGGAAGGAAGGAAAGAAGGAAGGAAGAAGAAGGCAGGCATTATTTTGAAAAGCTCACAGTTTGAAAGGACGGTATGGCAGAAATTGCCGTACATAGTGCAGAGGCAGCTGGCCGGTCACTCTGTATCCATATTCAGTCTGTATGGCTAATGTTGTTTGAAAGTGAAATATCCCCAACAGGTTCATTTACTTGAACACTCAGTCTCTGGCTGGTGGTACTGTTTGCGAAGGTGTGGAACCATTACAAAGCCATGCCTTGATGAAGGGGGTGGCTCATGGGGAGCAGGTCTTGATGGTTTATAACCCACAGCTTCTTCCTGATTGACAGCCAAATGCAATCTGACTACCCACTGCTAACTCACTGTGTCCCTCACCATGAAGGAATATATTGCCCAACAGTAGTCTAAAATAGAGCCTCCTTTTGAAAATTGCTTCCTGTGAAGTCATACAGCAAGAAAAGCAACTATATAATGACACATGCCAATTCTTGGGCAAGTTTCCCATGGCTGCTTCTACAACGGCATCAGTAACATGAACTGCTTTTCATTCGTCATGTTGCCACATGCCTGACTACATGTAACATTAGTCACAGTGGAGAATGTTGTGACCACACAGACAACCCCCTTAGAAGTAGGGCCAAATCTTTCCTGTGTACTCGGCCTACATCCCTTTCCTTTCGCAAAACTCTAATGTAGTTATTATCACCAAAGCATCTTAGACATGTCTTTTTGTCATGACAGTTTGGAGAAATATCTGTGCACTTCTGCAGAATCAAGCTAACATAAATGGTTCCACCACTTTACCCCAGATCACAGAACAGTACTTCAGCCCTCAAAATATGACTTTTATATTGAGGTTATAAATTTTCATTTCTAATTCTCTTCTCTTTTTTGTGATGGTTTATTCAGATTACATCGCGATTGTTTTCCTCTCACTTGATCTTCCCGTTCCCTCCTCTCCCCCCTCTTTCACCCTATTCCCCTCTCCTATATCTCTGACAGAAGGGGACCTCCTCCCCCACCATAAGATCACAGCATATCGGGTCACATCTAGATAGTCTGTTTCCCCTTCTTCTGTGTGCCTACCAGGCCTCCCCACCAAAGGGAAGTGATCAAGTTGGTGGACCAGAGTTCATGTCAGAGGCAGTCTCTGCTCTTCACAAAACTGTGGAAAATGAGCTGTATATTGACTACAGCTGAATGGGGGGGGGGGTCTAGGTTTATTGCATGCATTGTCCTGGGTTGGTGCAACAGTTTGTGCAGCCTACTCTGGGTCCAGATCTGCCAACCTTGATGGTCTCCTTGTGGGGCTCCTGAACCCTCTAGATCCTTCCATCCTCCCATTGTTCCATACCACTCTCAGTTCTCCACCCAGAGAACAGCAGCCTCTGTCCCAGCATCTGTCCTGATCCCCTGCTGGGTAGAGTCTCAGGACATCTATATTGGGCTAATATCCATTCATAAGTGTGTATATACCATGTGTGTCTTTCTGGATCTGGGTTATTTCACTCAAGATGATCATTTCTAGTTCCATCCATTTGCCTGCAAATTTCAGGGTGTCCTTGTTTTTAATAACTGAATAGTATTCCATTGTGGAAATGTACCACAGTTTCCTTAACCATTCTTCAGTTGAGGGACATCTAGGCTGTTTCCAGATTCTGGCTATTACCAACAAGGCTGCTATAAACATAGTTGAGCAAATGTCCTGGTTGTATGGTGGAGCATCTTTAAGGTATATTCCCAGGAATGGTATAGCTGGGTCTTGAAGTAGCACTATTTCCAGTTTTCTGAGAAAACACCACATTGATTTCCAAAGTGGTTGTACAAACAAGTTTGCACTCCTACTGGCAATGAAGGAGTGTTCCCCTTTCTCCATATCCTTGTCAGCATGTGCTGTCACTTGAGTTTTTTTTTTTTTTTTTTTTTTATCTTAGTCATTCTGACAGGTGTAAGATAGAATCTCAGAGTCGTTTTGATTTGCATTTCCCTGATGATTAAGGACATTGAACATTTCTTCTTTAAGTGTTTCTCAGCCATTCAATATTCTTCTGCTGAGAATTCTCTCTTTAGTGATGAGCTCCATTTCTTAATTGGGTTATTTGATTTGGTGGAGTTTAATTTCTTGAATTCTTTATAGGCATTGGATATTATCCCTTTGTCAAACGTAAGGTTGGTGAAGATATTTTCCTAGTCTGTACGCTGATGTTTTGTTCTGTTGACAATGTCCTTTGCCTTACAGAAGCTTTTCTGTATCATGAGGTCCCAATTATTAATTGTTGACCTTAGAGACTGAGATATTCGTGTTCTCTTCAGTAAGTTGTCTCCTGTGCCAATGAGTTCAAGGATCTTTCCCACGTTTTTCTTCTAACAGATTTATTGTGTCCAGTTTGATGTCAAGGTCTTTAATCCACTTGGACGTTAGTTTTGTGTAAGGTGATGAATATGGCTCTACTTGCATGTTTTTACGTGTAGACATCCAGTTAGACCAGCACCATTTGGTGAATATACTATCTTTTATCCATTGTATGGCTTTGGCTCTTTGTCAAAAATCAAGTATCCATAGGTGTGTGGATTTATTTCTGGGTCTTTGATTCGATTCCATTGATCAACCAGCCTATTTCTATGCAAGTACCATGCAGTTTTAATTAGTGTTGCTCTGTGGTACAGCTTGAGATCACAGATGGAGATTTCTCTGGGAGATCTTTTATTGTACAGGATTGTTTTTAGCTATTTGGGTTTTTTTTTCCATGTGAGGTTGAGAATTGATCTTTCAAGGTCTGTAAAGAATTGTGTAGGTATTTTGATAGGGATTGCATTGAATCTGTAAATTGCTTTTGGTAAAATGGCCATTTTTACTATGTTGATTCTCTTAATCCATGAGCATGGGCGATCTTTCCATCTTCTGATATCTTCATCAATTTCCTTCAGAGACTTGAAGTTTTTTTGTCATAGAAGTCTTTCACTTGTGTGGTTAGAGTTGTACCAAGATACTTTATATTATTTGTGGCTATTGTGAAGGGTGCAGTTTCCCTAATTTCTTTCTCAGCCTATTTGTCATTTGTATACAGAGAGCTACTGATTTTTTTTTTTTTTTTTTTGGAGTTGATTTTGTATACAGCCACATTGCTGAAGGTGTTTCTCAGCTGTAGGGGTTCTCTGGTAGAATTGTGGGGATCACTTATGTACACTATCATATCATCAGTCAATTATGATACTTTAACTTCCTTCTTTCTGATGTGGATCACCTTGATCTCCTTTTGTTGTCTTATTGCTCTAGTTAGACTTTCAAGTACTAAATTGAAGAGATATGGAGAGAGTCGGCAGCCTTGTTTAGTCTCTGATTTTAGTGGTATTTCTCTCCATTTAATTTGATGTTGGCTATTGACTTGCTGTATATAGCCTTTATTATATTTATGTATGTGCTTTGTATCCCTGATCTCTCCAAGACGTTAAACATGAATGGGTGTTAAATTTTGTCAAATGCTTTTCCAGCAGTTAAGAAGATGATCATGTGGATTTTTTACTCTGTTTGTTTCTATGCTAGATTACATTGATTGATTTCCATATATTGAGTCATCTCTGCATAAGTGGCATGAAGCCTGCTTGGTCATGGTGAATGATGTCTTTGATGTATCCTTGGATTTGGTTTGTGAGTATTTTATTATTTTTACATCAATGTTCATAAGAAAACTTGGAATTCTCTTTCTTTGTTCTGACTTTGTGACATTTAGGTGTCAAGGTGACTGTGGCCTCATAGAATGAGTTTGGAAATGTTCCTTCCATTTCTATTTTGTGGTGTAGTTTGAAAAGTAAGGTCTAGTAGAATTCTGTGCTAAAACCATCTAGCCATAAGCTTTTTTTTTTTTTTTTTTTTTTTTTTTTTTTTTTGATTGGGAAACTTTTGAGATTGCTTCTATTTTGTAGAAGAAATAGGACTATTTAATTTGTTTACCTGATCTTGACTCAACTTTGGTAAGTGGAATCTATCAAGAAAATTATTCATTTCCTTAAGATTTTCAAATTTTGTGGTGTATAGGCTTTTGAAGTAAGACCTAATGATTCTTCGGATTTCTTCAATGTCTGTTGTTATGTATCCCTTTTCATTTCTTATTTTGTTCATTTGGATAGTGTTTTGGTTTGTTTATTCTTTGAATTTGTTCTCTTTGTTTCCAAGTTATTGTATTCAGTCCTGAGTTCTATTATTTCCAGCTGTCTACTCCTCTTAGGTGTTTTTGCTTCCTTTTTCCCTTAGGACTTCCAGATGTGTCATTAAGTTGCCTGTATGAAATGTTTCCAATTTCCTCATGAAGACACTTAGTGCTATGAACTTTCTTCTTCACACTTCTTTCAATATGTCCCATAAATTTGAGTATGTTGTACCTTCATTTTCATTGAATTTTAGCAAGTGCCTAATTACTATCTTTATTTCTTACTTGTTCCAGTTGTCATTAAGCAGAGAGTTGTTCAGTTTCCATGTGTGTGTAGGCTTTTTGTTATTTTGTTAGGCAGAATTCTGTCTGTAGCCAAAATGAGGGAAAACAAGATATTCCCTGACAAAACCAAATTTAGACAATATCTAGGCATCAACCCAGATTAGGGAGATATTTGAAGGAAAACCTTAACACAGTGAGGGCAACTACACCCAAGAAAACACAGTATATAGATAATCTCACAACAGCAAAACCAAAATAGGCACATCTACACACAATCACCACAAACTCCACAATAAAAGGATACAACAATCATTGGTCACTAATATTTCTCAACATCAATGGGGTTCAAATCCACAGTGAAAAGTCACAGACTAACCAAATGGATGAGAAAGCAAGATCCAACATTCTGCTGCATTCAAGAAACTCACCTCCACAACAAAGACAGACATTGTCTTGATTTCTTGTATGTTTTATATCAGGAATTTCTTAGATGTAACATTTTCTTTGATGGTTGCATCAAATTCTTTCATTGTATCTTCTACTCCTGTGTTTCTTTTCTCCATCTTTTGTATTCTGTTGGTGATGCTTACCTCTGCCATTCCTGTTTTCTTCTCTAAGTTCTCTCTTTTCTTTCCAGGATTTATCAAGTTTATGCCTTTATCATTGTTTCCATTTTCATCTTCAGATCTTGAACCATTTTATTGATTTCCTTCACCTGATTGTTTGCATTTTCCTGAATTTCTTCCAATGATTTCTTCATTTCCTCTCTATAGGCCTCTGTCATAGCCCCTTTAAGGTCCTCAATCTGTTTGACTTTATCTTCCTGTATTTGTTGATAGATTTTGTTTTCTCCAATATCATCTTCATTATGAAGGACTTGAGGTCATTTTCTTGTTTCAGTTGTGTTTGAGTTTCCAGGATTGATTGCTTTGGGATAACTGGGATCTGGAGATGCCATATTATTTTGACTTTTGCTGTTTGTGTTTTTTTACACTGGCCTTTAGTCATCTTGCTATTTCTGGCACTGGGTAGTAGTTTCTGATGTCCTTCAAAGGCCTTTGAGAGCAGCTCATAGGTGAGTGGCTTTAGGTTGAGACCCTTCACCTGTGGGGATCAGGGAACCCTTCCGTGGATCAGGTGGGTGACTGGCATTCAGATCTGGGAACCTTCCGTGGATTGGCTGAGTAGCCTGAGGTCAGATCCACTTGTGCTCTACACTGTGGGCTCTCCTCTGGGCTCTAAGAACCAGGCACTGTGGCCTTGTGGCCTACATTTCCATCTGAAATACAGGGTATGGGTGCTGTTCCCCACCTAGCATGTGACTAGCTACTTTGGAGCCTGTGCCTATGCCTGCTCGGACTCAGAAACTCTCCTTGGATTGTCCAAGTAACCTGAGGTCAGATCCACCCATGTTCCACACCATGGGGTCTCCCCCTTGGGCTAGGAGTCCCAGACACTAGTGCTCTGCTGTGCACAGTTTCACCTGAGACAGATTGTCATGCATGTGGCTAGGGTTTGGCCACTGTGCTTGTTCTTGCCTGGGCCCTGGGGCCTTCCATGGATTGGCCTGGTGATCCAAGGTCACATCCACTCATGCTCCACACCCTGGCTTCTTCCCTGGGATAGCAGATCCAGATGCTTGTGGTCTGCAGCACATAGTTCAGTCCAAGACACACAGTCTGAGATGTAGAGCACAGATGCTGCTCATAGGCAGGTATGTCTCCAGACTCTGGGGGCTGGGCACCCTCCCACAGGAAAATAGGGGCTCCTCTCTGGACCAGCTAGATGGCCTGAGGCCAGACCCACCTGTGCTCCACACAGTGTAGATCCCAGGGCACTCCAGTTCTTGTGCTTTGTATCTCCCACCCTGGTCCCTCCACTCATTCCTGCCGATCAGATCCACTGTGTGATTGGCACTAGTATTTTGGATCTCCCCTTCTTTTTCTACTGTCCTTTTCTCTCTTTTGGTGAGCTTATTTAAGAGAAAGGAAAGAGCTTTGTTAGGTGAATTTCTATGGAGTCCATAATAGGAATGTGACTATTTGATGTTAGTTGCACTGGAATACCATGAAGAAGACAGTTTAAATAGATATAAAACTAATTGCCCCAAGAAAAAACCTAGTGCTAGACTACAGTAGTCATCTACAAAGTGGATGACATCAGGCTAGGACTCCTTGATTGCTTTTGCCCAATTCCGTCTTGTAGACGGTTACTTTTACTTGATTCCATCTTATGCTGCTTGGTAAATGTGGTGTTTCCAAAATGCACAGACCAATGGCTGGTTCTAAAATTCCACTCATTTATTAAAATTAATATTTTACCAAAGATAAGTGCTAAGTAATTTGTTTTGTTTGAGTTTTTGTGTTTTGCTTTTGTTGGGTGTTGAGACCGGGTCTCCTGTGGCTCATGCTAGTCACAAATGTACTATGTAACAAAGAATAAGCTTAAACTTATGGTCCTGAAGTTTCTATTTGCCTAGTGCTTGAAACAAACATGTAACAACACTATGGCCACTTTATACAGTATTTAGAATTTACAGCTAGACATCTACTCTTTAAAATATAAAAGACTTTAGAACCCTAGTCCTGTCTTTTTATCAATTAATGAGTGTGCAGTATTACATGAAACAGCTGTTCCACACATCCCTTCCCCCTCTTCATGCTACCAGTTGCTACCAAACCCTGGTCATACATATTACATACTCAGTCCCACTACATATTTGAGCTGTGACCTGGAAAATAGATTATAGAATATAAAGGAACAAGTCCATTCCCAGTTTCTACATTCCATGACTATGAATAGTTTTTTATTTTATTTTTAATTTTATTAATTTATTCAGATTACAACTCAATTGTTATGCCATCATTTGTATCCTTCCATTCCCCCCTCTCTCCTGCCTTCACCCTATTCCCCTCCCCGAGGTCTATGACCGAGAGGGACCTCCTCCCCCACTATATGGTCATAGGCTATCAAGTCTCACCTTGGTAGCCTGCTTATTCTTTCTTTGAGTGCCACCAGGCCTCCCCACCAAGGGGAGGTGGTCAAATATGGATCACCAGAGTTCATGTCAAAGTCAGTCCCTGCTCTCCACATAACTGTGGAGAATGTCCTGTCCATTGGGTAGATCAGAGTAGGGGTTTGATGTTTACTATTGTATTGTCCTTGGATAGTGCAATAGTTTGAGCCAACCTCCCTGGGGCCCGATCCACTCATCATGATGTTCTTCTTGTAGGTTTCTAGGATCCTCTGGGTCCTTCTATTTCCCCATCTCCTATATTTCTCTTACCTAGAGTCTTAGTAGGGTGTCCTCACATCTATCCCAATGTCCTGGTAAGTGAAGACTTCTTGGGACATGCCTTTTGGGCTAGTGCCCAATTATAAGTGAGTATATAGAATGTGAGTCTTTCTGCTTCTGGGTTAACTCACTCAATATGACCATCTCTAGAATCTTTTTATAGTAGTCATAATCTTTCTAAGACCTACTCTCTTTGTCTGGTAGGGAGCTTAAATGCTATTTAGGTGTTGTTTGGATTAAGAAGATAATCCCAGTAAGTAAAATACTGCACAAATATGAGGACCTGAGTTCAGATTCCTAGTACCTACATACAAATTTGGCCATGGAGTCCAGCAAGATGGCTCAGAGGGTAAAGGTATCTGCTGCCAAACCTGATTACTTGAGTTTAATCCCCAGGACCCACATGGTGGGAGGATAACACTGTCTCACCAGATTTGTCTTAACCTATACATTCATGCTGTGATATACATGTGCGTAACTTTCTACACACACACACACACACACGCACATTCAGATGAGCATGTGCACATGTATATACTACACACACACACACACACACACACACACACACACATGCACATTCAGATGAGCATGTGCACATGTATACTACACACACACACACACACTCAGATGAGCATGTGCACATGTATACTACACACACACACACACAGATGAGCATGTGCACATGTATATACTACACACACAAACAGTGACAACAGTTGAAGATGCTAGCATAATAATTGTCATACAGTGTATTTTATAAGGCTTTAAAAATTGATGAATTGGGGCTAGAAAGATAACTCAGTGCTTAAAAGCACTATTGATTTTCCAGAGGACCTAAGCTCAGTTCCCAGCGCTGTTGTTCACAGCAGCCTTTAACTCCAGTTAAAGGGGCTCCAAAAATACTTCTCACCTCTGTGGGCACCTGTACTCACATGACGTACACATAGGCAGAAACACTTATATGCACATTAATAAAAATAAATATTAAAATAAATACTGATGCATTTAACTTCAATTGATGTTAAGTTGCAAAGTAAATAAAGTTAAATTATTGCTATGTATACTATCTTTTTTTTTATTATTAATTTATTCTTGTTACGTCTCAATGTTTATCCCATCCCTTGTATCCTCCCATTCCTCCCCCCCCCCCAATGTATACTATCTTTAATCTCATTATGTGATACAACTTAACCTCAAAGTGTTCATTTGCAGTAATGGAAGCCTATTATTATTACAGCTCAGAATAAATCAGTGATGGAAGTTCAGGAGATACCAGAATTTCAAAAGTCACTGAACCCAATTGTTAGTGATGTCATATTTCATTTGGGCATGGACAGAGTGGTTGGTAAGTACAGGTTTATGACTGAACATTGTAGAACAGTCCAATAGGTAAATTTATGAAATCTTAGTTTCAAAAAGTAGACAATTTAAGCAATAAATATCCTTTCTCAAGGTAATAATAAAGTGGCTCTAATAAGCCAACATATTAATATGTAATTTTAGATTATGTATCTTTTGTTTCATCAAACAAACAATTATGTAATGCATAGTATATTTACATGCTTAAGAAATAGTAGGTAGATTTTTCTGTACATTGCATGCTTTTGTGACATAAATTAGATGCTACATGCCTCATTCTTTCTGAACACAGTTATCAAGTTATATATAACAAAATCAGAAATGAATACAATGTACCTGTAGCTCAGATGGGAAATTTGAAGTAGAAAAGATTGTCATAATATGTAAGAATTTAGGATATGTGCAGATAACTGAAGCTAAATCACAATTCTGAAGGCAACCATCAAAATTCAGCAAAATGATAGGCTAACAACATCCAAGCTGTCTTTCCCAGACCAAGAAAACAATCTATCAGAACCAACTATACTGAAGTTGTATAAAATAGGCAAAGGCTTACAGTAACCAAGATAATATCCAATTAGGAAACTATGGAAAAGCCAGTGCTGAGTAAGAAAGTTTACAGAAGTCAATGCACTATCAATAGGCATACTCTTTAATAAGTGCTAAAGGAAGATCTTCAATTGTAGCAAAAAGCTGACAGGAAGAAACTGAACCACATGAAGAAATAAATATCTCCAGCATGTTGTAATTTTGATTTGTAATGCCAGTTTTCAATGCCTTATGTTTAAAACGCTCCAAAGCAATGGAAATTAGTAAATGAATGAAAAACAATTCAAAATAATAAGGAAATTTGAACACATACAGGCAGACAAGTAATTGAACTCAGGAAAACAATTTGTGTTCTGAAAAAGCAACAGAGACAGATAGTCACAAAGCAGAATTAAACAGACATCTTGGAGCTGAAGAATTCAACTAATGAAAAAGTTTAGGTAGAATTTAGAGTTTCAGTAGCAGATTAAATATAGCAGAAGTATAAATCCATGAATATATAGATCTTTTGAAAGAAGGAATTCAGAGGGCAGAAGAGGATGCACAGTGTCCCGGAACTGTAGTTACAAATGGACATGAACTTCTGTGTGGCTGCTAGGAGTTGAGGTCACTACTCTTAACCACTTAGCCATTTCTCCAGCCCATGGGCAAGCTTTTTTACAAGGTACCTACACCATATATAAAAGTAGAATAGTGTTATGTAAAATGAGACTTGCAATAGCTATGGAAATATTTTTAACTTTAGAATACCCTCTTAAGAGTATGTAAAGGTTTTAATTGATAGATTAAGGAAATGAGAAAAATAATCTTTAAAATTAAATATAGGAAGCTAAAAGAGAACAAGAGAGCCAAGCATAGTGGCTCAGACTTATAATCTCAGTACACAAGAGGCAAAGGCTGGAGGATTGCCATGAATTGAGGCCAGCCTAGGCAAAATAGTGAGTTCTAGGCCAGCATGGACTATAGAATAAAACCCTGGGATTACAGGCATGTGCCACTATGCCCAGCTCCAAAACTCCTTTTAAAACATCTTATTTAAGATTAGAAAAAGACTTTACAAAATATAGCAAGAATTAACTCTAAAAATAGCATATTATAATTCTCCCCATATATGAATAACAGTTATACAGAAAACTAAAAATCATTAAAAGTGGTTTTAAAAAGCTTAAAGAAGTAGAAACACACACCAGGCTTATAAACTGGGAAACTGAGTGTTTAATCTCATTTTCTTAAAATTTCTTAAAATTCAATGCAATTAAAACTAAGTTTATAGCCATATTTTTCTTTAAAATGAATACATTAACTCTTAAGTGTATGTAGAAGGTCATAGGGTCAAAGCAGATCACTCTGACCAAGGGGGGAACAGTTTCAAAGGATATAAATAAAATACTGTAAGAGTTGATATGGGATGGGTGGGCAGGAGGGTTCCCCTTTTCTAAGGAATAGGGGAGAGGGAGGGTGTGACAGTGAGGAGAAGGGGCTAAGATGAGGATGTAAAGTGAATAAATAAATAGATAAATTTAAATTTAAAAACTGTATGAGGTGTCTTTGTAAGCAGCAGCCCCAACAGGCTAGAATAATTAAAGAGTTAAGTAGTCGTGGGGAAAAAAGAGATGGAAAGGAGATCTAAACAACACATTGGGGAAGGGGGAACAGGCAAACACCAAGTTGGCCTTTAGTTCAAATAGACAAAGAATTGGGGCAGAAAGACATAAAAAAAACAGTACTGATCAAGGTGTGACCTTAATTCTAATTCTGCAAGTGACCTGAACAAGCTGTGGTTGCTCATGTGAGGGGTTCAAACTGGCTCTGTCTGGGGCAGCCTCACCTCCATGAACAATTGCCTTCTCCGTGGTTCACTCTCTCTGCTCCTCTGGGCCTAGGATCCAAAAAAATGACTTCAGGTCTAGCTGTGTCGTCAGCTTTGAAGGGCGGTGAGATGAGTGAGATGGTGAGGTGTCCTTGAGTGACTCATATACCCACACACACTCAGAAAGGACTCTGAGCCAAAGAAGACAGACATGAAGAAAGAAACAAAAACAAAACAGAACAAAACCTGCTGGAGAAAATCAAGGAAGTCTTTAAGACAGAGGCATGGACAAAGGCTCCCTGAAAAGGGTATTGGCCGCTCAGGCAATAACAGCTGACTGTTGTGACCTCATGAAAGAAAAGGCTTCTGCACAGCAAAGAAAACACTTGGCAGAATGAAGAGACAAAACAGGAGAACCTAACCTAACCCTGAGATGAACACATGACTGGATGAATATCTAATATATATAAATACCTAAAAGAAAAATTTCCAAAGCATAAGCCAGCCATTAAAAGGAGAAACGAGATGTATAGTTCACAAATCGCAGAGATGCTGGCTAGGGAAGAGGAGTGTAAACAGGAAGGTTCTCATAAAACTAAAACTCCAACCACAGTATAACCCAGTTACAGCACTGTTACTATAAATTTGAAGGCCTATACATCAGAGTACCGCAGAAGTAGCTGTATATTCCTGTTTATTAAAGTAATATTCACAGGACCCAAGATACTGTATCAACAGATAAAGAAAATATGGTACATTTACACAATGGAATTGTATTCATCCTTAAAAAACACTGAAATTCTGCAATTTTCATGGCAATGAAGCATCATATTTAACAAAATAATCCAAACTCAGAAAGATAAATATTGCATGTTTTCTCTCATATTTGCAATTTCAAGTGTGTGTATGTATATATGCTCATGCATGTGAAATGAAAATATACAGAATATTAGGAAAAATAAACACACTAGCAGGAGAGGCAATGCTGGGTGGCAGTAGAGATGAAAATGCTCAAATTATAGCATGTACTTAAATGAAAACATCACAATAAAATCCATCACAATAAATACATGGTATTTGTGGGTAAAGGATAATACTGTGGGACACACTGACACGCTACAGCTTCCACAGTGACGTCTTTTATGTTTTGTTTTGTTTACATTTGTTTTTCATTTTGGGGGACATTGCAAGGCAGAGGGTGGGTGAGATGAGTAGGATTGTGAAACCCACAAAAAAATCAATAAAAATTTGAAAGTTAAAAAGAATAAATAGCAAGAGTACTCATTAGTAACAGATTGGCTTTCTGAAAAATATCAAAGAAACTTCCAGAAACACTTCAATATACAGATAAAGTCATGTCAGCAGCTCAGTTATCTGAATCTCCCACACACAAAAGGAGAGTGAATGAGTAATTTTTTAATTACAAAAATGTATGCAAGTGAATATGTCATCTCCCATCTTGCCTTAATTTCTTGAAAAGGCAGCTGTGTATAACACATATATACAACACATTGTTGGGCTTACAACAAAGGCACATGACTCACTGCAGTACAGTCATAACTCACAGACAAGTGGGAGCAGTGGGAATGCCCAGGAAGGAAGAAAATGACGACCGAGAAGGTAACTCACACAGGAACGAATACTTGTGTGCAGAAATGC